>NW_019951263.1:0-6257 GCF_002910315.2 Salvelinus sp. IW2-2015 | reverse complement strand
CTTAGAATTACCCTAGATATAGTCCTCTAGACAATTACCCTAGATAATAGTCCTCTAGACAATTACCTAGATATAGTTCCTCTAGACAATTACCCTAGATATAGTCCTCTAGACAATTACCCTAAAAATAGTCCTCTAGACAATTAACCTAGATATAGTCCTCTAGACAATTACCCTAAGATATAGTCCTCTAGACAATTACCCTAGATATAGTCCTCTAGACAATTACCCTAGATATAGTCCTCTAGACAATTAACCTAGAATAGTCCTCTAGACAATTACCCTAGATATAGTCCTCTAGACAATTACCCTAGATATAGTCCTCTAGACAATTACCTGAATATAGTCCTCTAGACAATACCCTAAACATAGTCCTCTAGACAATTAAACCCTAAACATAGTCCTCTAGACAATTAACCTTAACATAGTCTCTAGACAATTACCTAATTAGTCCTCTGACAATACCCTAGATATAGTCCTTAGACAATTAACCTAGATATAGTCCTCTAGACAATTACCGCTAGATATAGTCCTCTAGACAATTACCTAGATATAGTCCTCTAGACAATTACACTAGATATAGTCCTCTAGACAATTACCCTAGATATAGCCTCTAGACAATACCCTAGATATAGTCCTCTAGACAATTACCCTAGATATAGTCCTCTAGACAATTACCCTAGATATAGTCCTCTAGACAATTACCAAGACATAGTCCTCTAGACAATTACCCTAGATATAGTCCTCTAGAACAATTACCCTAGATATATGTCCTTGAACAATTACCCTAGATATAGTCCTCTAGACAATTACACTAAATAGTCCTCTAGACAATACCCTAGAAATAGTCCTCTAGACAATTACCCTAGATATAGTCCTCTAGACAATAACCTAACATAGTCCTCTAGACAATTACCCTAGATATAGTCCTCTAGACAATTACCCCCCTAGATATAGTCCTCTAGACAATTACACTAGATATAGTCCTCTAGACAATTACCCTAGATATAGTCCTCTAGACAATTACACTAGATATAGTCCTCTAGACAATTACCCTAGATATAGTCCTCTAGACAAATAGCCCACTAGAATATAGTCCTCTAGACAATACCTAGATATATAGCCTCTAGACAATTTACCTAGAAACATAGTCCTCTAGACAATTACCCTAGACATATAGTCCTCTAGACAATTACCTAGATATAGTCCTTAGACAATTACCCTAGATATAAGTCCTCTAGACAATTACACCTAGATATAGTCCTCTAGACAATTACCCTAGATATAGTCCTCTAGACAATTACACTAGATATAGTCCTCTAGAACAATTACCCTAGATAAATAGTCCTCTAGACAATTACCCTTAGATATAGTCCTCTAGACAATTACCCTAGATATAGTCCTCTAGACAATTACCCTAGATAGTCCTCTAGACATTACCCTAAGATATAGTCCTCTAGACAATTACCCTGATATAGTCCTCTAGACAATTACACTAGATATAGTCCTCTAGACAATTACCCTAGATATAGTCCTCTAGACAATTACACTAGATATAGTCCTCTAGACAATTACCCTAGATATAGTCCTCTAGACAATTACCCTAGATATAGGTCCTCTAGACAATTAACCTGATATAGTCCTCTAGACAATTACCCTAGATATAGTCCTCTAGACAATTACCTAGATATAGTCCTCTAGACAATTACACTAGATATAGTCCTCTAGACAATTACCCTAGATATAGTCCCTAGACAATTACCTAATATAGCCCTTTCCTAGATATAGTCTCTGACATTACCCTAGATATAGTCTCAGACAATTACCCTAGATATAGTCCTCTAGACAATTACCCTAAAATAGTCCTCTAGACAATTACCCTAATATAGTCCTCTAGACAATTACCTAGATATAGTCCTCTAGACAATTACCTAGATATAGTCCTCTAGACAATTACCCTAGATATAGTCCTCTAGACAATTACCCTAGATATAGTCCTCTAGACAATTAACCTAGATTATAGTCCTCTAGACAATTACCCTAGAATATAGTCCTCTAGACAATTCCCAAACATAGCCTCTAGACAATTACCCTAGAATAGTCCTCTAGACAATTACCCTAGATATAGTCCTCTAGACAATTACCCTAGATATAGTCCTCTAACAATTACCCTAGATATGTCCTCTAGACAATTACCCTAGATTAGTCCTCTAGACAATTACACCTAGATATAGTCCACTAGACAATTAACCCTAGATTATAGTCCCTCTAGACAATTACCTAGATATAGTCCTCTAGACAATTAACCTAGATATAGTCCTCTAGACACATTTACCCAGATATAGTCCTCTAGACAATAACCTAGATATATCCCTAGACAATTACACTAGATATAGTCCTCTAGACACAATTAACCTAGACATATAGTCTCTAGACAATTACCCTAGATATAGTCCTCTAGACAATTAACCTAATATAGCCTCTAGACAATTACACTAGATATAGGTCCTCTAGACAAGAAACCTAGATATATCCTCTAGACAATTTACCCTAGATATAGTCCTCTAGTACAATTACCCCTAAGATATATCCTCTAGACAATTACACCCTAGATATATAGTCCTCTAGACAATTACCCTAGATATGTCCCTCTAGACAATTACCCTAGATATAGCCTCTAGACAATTACCCTAGATATAGACCTCTAGACAATTACACTAGATATAGCCTACTAGACCAATACCTAGATAAGTCCTATAGAATTACCAGATATAGTCCTACATTAAAATTAAACTAGATATATTCCTTAAGTTATTTAAACCCAACAAAGCAGTTTAAACCATATTGTAGATGGTGCTGTAAGGATATACAGTATATTGACAGGGAGGAATATCTCCTGTAGCAATATCCTGTAAAAAGCTGTAGAAATAAATAAACCTATTGTAGGAGGTTGTTACACAGTAAGGAATCAGGAATATCTCATGTGGTGTAATTCCAAGGTTTTTGTGTTATAATTCTGTAATCCTGTTACCAAAGCACTATAAAGARCACAGGAGGACATCAGAATATAAAACATGCTCCCATGATCCTCTGCTTTCTGCATCATATATTTATTGGCTTGTCATGTTCTAATCGTTTCATTAAATGTTTACCAGCCCCCGTCATAACACTAAAGTATGAACAACTAAAGCTTACAAAAGTCTCTCGAAGCGATTTCTGGCATTTCGACAAAAAAACTAAACAAACCAGAAACAATAAACATRTAAGGATCCCTATATAGGGACCAACAGCCCTCTTTTCATAAAGCATATACTGCACCGCTTCCTACTTTAGTTTCCTGATTATTTGAGCTAATCCTGAGTTTCATTAGAATCATCTGTAACTCCTAGAGTGATTTACATCAGACACCCTTCTCTCTTATCGTAGCCTAATCTTATATTCCTGTTCAATCCTCTTCCATATCCTCTGATAGGGGTTTATCACTCCTCTTCTAAACTTCGTTATCAAAAGAAATGCCTTGAATTCTGGGAAACCTGACAGAGACACATTTCAGAGACTTTTAAGCTCACCCATGTACCCCTCAGACACCTGCAGCTCTGGACATTAGGAACAACATGTTCCTAACTCGGCCTCTGGTACTCTTGCTGTTCTGTCTACCAAGTTGGTAGCAGCAGCCCATCAAGATAATGTTGGCCCAAGACAAGGGCAGTATTTGTTATGGTGGGAAGCCCCTGTACAAGACCCTAGAGTATAGACATCAACTGCTCTAAGCCTTAGGATAGCCTCCTAGGATAACATAGTAACATGGAACTCCTCCAGGGAGGAAGATGAGGAGGGTCCTTCTCACGTTCTAGGCCTTAGGATAACCTAGTAACATGGAACTCCCTCAGGGAGGAGATGAGGATGGTCCTTCTCACGTTCTAGGTCTTAGGATAACCTAGTAACATGGAACTCCTCCAGGGAGGAAGATGAGGATGGTCCTTCTCACGTTCTAGGTCTTAGGATAACCTAGTAACATGGAACTCCTCCAGGGAGAAGAATGAGGATGGTCTTTCTCACGTTCTCAGGTCTTAGGAAACCTAGTAAACATGGAACTCCTCCAGGGAGGAAGATGAGGATGGTCCTTCTCACGTTCTAGTGTCTTAGGATAACCTAGTAACATGGAACTCCTCCAGGGAGGAGATGAGGATGGTCCTTCTCAACGTTCTAGGTCTTAGGATAACCTAGTAACATGGACCTCTTCCAGGGAGGAAGATGAGGATAGTCCTTCCACGTTCTAGGTCTTAGGATAACATAGTAACATATAGAACTCCTCCAGGGAGGAGAAGAGATGGTCCTTCTCACGTTCTAGGTCTTAGGAAACCAGTAACATGGAACTCCTCCAGGGAGGAAGATGAGGATGGTCCTTCTCACGTCTTAGGTCTTAGGATAACCTAGTAACTTGGACCTCCTCCAGGGAGGAAGATGAGGATGGTCCTTCTCACGTTCTCCTGCTCCTCTGCCTGCATACCAGATAGCAGCAGCTAATCCACCTAGGCTAGTCAATGCAGCAGGCCGGTATCGGTAATGGTGGCAGCCCCATGTCTCAGAGCAGGCCTGTATTTGATGTAGTAGTATACAGCTTGTCACATCAAGGCTTGGCTGTCCATAGAGCCTGGATGAGCGGAGGGTATTCTGGATGACAGCAGCAGGAGATTAATAAATCAACCAGCTGCCAGAGACATCAGCATGACATCCCTCTGCATCCCAAATTGCACCCTTTCCCCTTCATAGTGCTCTACCTTTGACCTAGCCCTACTGGGTGCTGCTTGGAACACACCCCAGGATATCATCACATCAGGAGATGTACTACTTCCTGGATTGGTTTCCACTAGAAAGACATATTATTTATCCTTATTCATGATTTTATAAAAAACGATGAGGTCAGGGTAATTTACTAGTATAAACTTCCATGAATAGAATATACACGTTCATACCACACACAGACACCAGAACAATGTCAACAAGTATGGCTACATGTCAGGACAAAAGGAAAAACATATCGGATGTTTTCACCTGAACCATTGTTCTGCGCTCTCCAGTTTATACAAAGAGAGAACGATGCTCTGTAAACCAGGCTCCACAGTAAAGGAGCCAACCATTACCAAGACAATCTGCATTACAGATAAATACAGACCCATCAACGGATCTACACAGAGCAGGGTTCATCAACTGGTCTACACAGAGCAGGGTCATCAACTGATCTACACAGAGCAGGGTTCATCAACTGATCTACACAGAGCAGGGTTCATCAATTGATCTACACAGAGCAGAGGTTCATCAACTGATCTACACAGAGCAGGGTTCATCAACTGATCTACACCAGAGCAAGGTTCATCAACTGGTCTACACAGAGCAGGGTTCATCAACTGATCTACACAGAGCAGGGTTCATCAACTGATCTACACAGAGCAGGGTTCATCAACTGATCTACACAGAGCAGGGTTCATCAACTAAACTACACAGAGCAGGGTTCATCAACTGATCTACACAGAGCAGGGTTCATCAACGATCTACACAGAGCAGGGTTCATCAACTGATCTACACAGAGCAGGGTTCATCAACTGATCTACACAGAGCAGGGTTCATCAACTGATCTACACAGAGCAGGGTTCATCAACTGGATCTACACAGAGCAGGGTTCATCAACTGATCTACACAGAGCAGGGTTCATCAACGATCTACACAGAGCAGGGTTCATCAACTGATCTACACAGAGCAGGGTTCATCAACTGATCTACACAGAGCAGGGTTCATCAACTGACTCTACACAGAGCAGGGTTCATCAACTGATCTACACAGAGCAGGGTCATCAACTGATCTCACAGAGCAGGGTTCATCAACTGATCTACACAGAGCAGGGTTCATCAACTGATCTACACAGAGCAGGGTTCATCAACTGATCTACACAGAGCAGCGGTTCATCAACTGATCTACACAGAGCAGGGTTCATCAACTTCTACCACAGAGCAGGGTTCATCAACTGGTCTACACAGAGCAGGTTCATCAACTGGTCTACACAGAGCAGGGTTCATCAACTGATCTACACAGAGCAGAGGTTCATCAACTGGTCTACAACAGAGCAGGGTTCATCAAACTGGTCTACACAGAGCAGGGGTTCATCAACTGATCTACACAGAGCAGGGTTCATCCAACTGATCTACACAGAGCAGGTTTCATCAACTGATCTACACAGAGCAGGGTTCTAATCAACTTGA
>NW_019951262.1:0-6262 GCF_002910315.2 Salvelinus sp. IW2-2015 | reverse complement strand
AATTTTCGACCAAATAAAGATATAAATAGCCACTAACCAAGAACAACTTCATCAGATGACAGTCTGATAACATATTTATTGTATAGCATATGTTTTGTTAGAAAATTTGCATATTTCAGGTATAAATCACAGTTCTACATTGCAGCTGCAATCTGAAATAGTGCCGAAGCAGCCAGAATAATTACAGAGACCAACGTCAAATACCTAAATACTCATCATAAAACATTTCTGAAAAATACACAGCGTCAGCAAATGAAAGACCAACATCTTGTGAATCCAGCCAATATTTCAGATTTTTTAAGTGTTTTACAGCGAAAACACAATATAGCATTATATTAGCTTACCACAATAGCCAGAAACACAAGCCGTTTACCAGCAGCAAAGGTTAGCGATCCTAACAAACCGCAAAAGATATATAATTTTTGACTAACCTTCATATACTTCATCAGATGACAGTCCTGTAACATCATATTACACAATGCATATAGGATTTGTTCGAAAATGTGCATATTTAGCGGCACAAATTGTGGTTATACAATGTGATTGTAGCAAAACTTGAAGCGATCTGTCCGGCGCCATCTTGGAGAGGCACCTAATCTAATCGATAACTAATCGTAAACTTGACAAAAAAATACAGGTTGGACAGCAAATGAAAGATACATTAGTTCTTAAATGCAACCGCTGTGTTAGATTTTTAAAATTAACGTTACTCGACATACAGCGTGCGTTACAGCGAGACCATGACGAAATTAATGGCGGACTAATAATACGAATTAACATCATAAAATGCTCTACTTTTTGATGAGCTTCCATCAGAATCTTGGGCAAGTGGTCCTTTGTCCAGAACAATCGTCTTTTGGTTGAAAGATGTCTCTACTCCTGTAGAATTAGCTGCTAACGCCAGCGATGTACCGGAGAGGTGCCCAACTCGCGATAACGCCTGACAAAGAAACTCCAGAAAATCGCAATAAACTGATATAAACTGCTATAAGTCGGTTTAAATTAACTACCTTATGAAGTTTTTAAGACAAAAAACAAATTAAATCAGAGCCGGAGATATAGAACTGCTAAACCGAAAGCTTTTCAGGACGCCATGCTGGTGTCCCTCTGCGTCAGGCCCCGCGTCGAAAAGGTCGGTCCTTCCGTTCCAAGAGGCTTGTGATCGCTACCTATGCAGGAAAAAAATGGTGGGAAAAAAAGTTGTGTCTTTTGCTATCGTGGTTAGCTAAATAGATTTACATATTGTGTCTTCCCTGTAAAACATTTTAAAAATCAGAAATGATGGCTGGATTCACAAGATGTGTATCTTTCATCTGGTGTCTTGGACTTGTGATTTAATGATATTTAGATGCTAGTATTTACTTGTGACGCTATGCTAGGCTATGCTAGTCAGCTTTTTTACTGATGGGGGTGCTCCCGGATCCGGGATGGTGTGCAACTAGAAGATAATTGAGAATTTCAATAAGCATTTCTCTACGGCTGGCCATGCTTTCCCCCTGGCTACCCCTACCCCGGTCAACTGCCCGGCACCCTCCACAGCAACCCGCCAAAGCCCCCACCATTTCGCCTTCACCGGAATCCAGATAGCTGATGTTCTGAAAGAGCTGCAAAATCTGGACCCATACAAATCAGCTGGGCTAGACAATCTGGACCCTCTCTAAAATTATCAGCCGAAATTGTTGCAACTCCTATTACTAGCCTGTTCAACCTCTCTTTCGTATCGTCTGAGATTCCCAAAGATTGGAAAGCTGCTGCGGTCATCCCCCTCTTCAAAGATGGTGACACTCTAGACCCAAACTGCTACAGACCTATATCTATCCTACCCTGTCTTTCTTTAATTGCTATATTGTAATTACTTCGCCACCATGGCCTATTTAATGCCTTAACTTACCTCATTTGCACTCACTGTATATAGACTTTCTGTTTTCTTTTGTTCTACTGTATTATTGACTGTGTGTTTGTTTATTCCATGTGTAACTCTGTGTTGTTGTATGTGTCGAATTGCTATGCTTTATCTTGGCCAGGTCGCAGTTGTAAATGAGAACTTGTTCTCAACTAGCCTACCTGGTTAAATAAAGGTTTAATATATTTTTTTTAAGTATTAAAAACCATATTAAAATCTCCCACCATAATAATAGTCTAGTGTTGCTTGTAGAGTTGATAAATTCTTGTATATATTTTCAAAGAAGCTTGGATCATCATTATTCGGACCGTACAGGTTAATAAGCCATATCTGTTCATGGTCCAATAACATTTAAAATAATCCATCTACCTTGAGGATCTGTTTGGACAATTTGCACATTTGGATCAAAATTACTGTTAATTAATATCATCAACCCTTTTGATTTTCTTTGCCCATGGGAGAAATATATCCCCCCCCCCACAAAACTTAATCTAAAATTGTTGAATGAATTTCCTGTAAACAATAGATGTTATATTCCTTCTCTTTTAGCCAGGTAAATACTGATCACCTTTACGTATTATCTGCTAAGCCATTACAATTATAACTGACTATACTTATTTCACCACTTACCATAAGGAGACACAAGTTCTATTCATCATAATATCTGTTTGTAAACGTACCATTAAAAAGTAACATGAGGATTGAGTGTCTATATAGCTGTACCATGATATTTGCATTGCTACGAAGTAAACCTCCAACTGGTCCCCCTTAATCCACCTGCTAAAACCCCTCCTCATCTTGACTTGGGTTGTCGTCCCAATGCCCGGCAGACCACCCCCGACCCCACGGATCCCAAGGCCCCGGAGAGACCGGGACCCATCCTTGGAAAATAGCACACAGTGCCACCCACAGAACAGAAGCAAAATCCTGTTTATCTTATTTTCCATAATTAGCTATTCATATTTGTAGTAATGTAGGCAGTTTATGCAAAGGGTTTTTACCTCTCACCAGTATCGCCTATACCTAAATTACACACACACACACACACACACACACACACACACACACACACACACACACACACACACACACACACACACACACACACACACACACCTGTCTCTTATACACATCTAGATGTGTATAAGAGACAGGAGTCACACGCCTTTACACGCCACATGCACGAGAGGTAACCACACACACACACACACACACACACACACACACACAACAACCATAGACTCACATTCTCAACAGTTACACCATCCCAGAGCCCAACTCAAGAAAGGTCTTGATATACGAATGCATATACAGTTGCAGCTGTATGAGAAGGCCTGCAAGACTGAGCAAAAAATGGGCAGAAATGGGGAGATTTGATTAACCATTGTCACGTCCTAGAAGATGGAGGTCAGATATACCCCCTTTCCCCTGAAACACCCACAACATGGTCCCCCGTAGTGACCATATGCCCAAGCATCTCCATGCAGTCAGACCTTTGATTTTGTGCCACCAGGGCCACAATAATATACCACCTCTCTGGATGTCTGAGTGTGACCCCCTCCCCATGGGTTACTGCAGCCGGTGATGCCAGCACTGCCTGGGTGGGGACACCCCACCCCCCTCCCCATGGGTTACTGCAGCCAGTGATGCCAGCACTGCCTGGGTGGGGACACCCCACCCCCCTCCCCATGGGTTACTGCAGCCGGTGATGCCAGCACTGCCTGGGTGGGGACACCCCACCGGAATCCCCACCCAGGTACAAGGTCGTCAAGGTTCTCATTAGCAGCTTTGAGAATTCCCTTGTATATGATGCTGTCTCATCAGGGGGCTCTGGCTCTGCAGGACCAACCCTGCCAGGCAGGCTCAGAATCATAAGGGAACGGTGCTGCTCTAGAAGGTCTCTGACCGCATTTTGGCTGCATACAGATCGCTTACAGCAGGCCCATAAAACAGATAGGGACGTCTCATTAGTGTCTGGGTCGTTCAGGTGGGTGTCTAGGGTTTAGGGTTGTGGACCATTCCATCAATATAGGACCATAAATAAATACATTTGATGTATCGTTTATTTAAAAAATGTAGTTCCCCCCATGAAAGAACAATAAATAAATAAATAGGATGTATAATTCATTATAAAATGTATATCCCTCATCTGCACAACATCGAAAGCTCTCTCACAACCGCTGCTCACAGACATACATTGGTTGTATAAAATTGATTTCACCTTTATTTAACCAGGTAGGCAAGTTGAGAACAAGTTCTCATTTACAACTGCGACCTGGCCAAGATAAAGCAAAGCAGTTCGACACATACAAAAACACAGAGTTACACATGGAGTAAAACAAACATACAGTCAATAATACAGTAGAAAAATAAGTCTATATACAATGTGAACAAGTGAGGTGAGATAATGAAGGTAAAGGCAAAAAAAGGCCATGGTGGCGAAGTAAATACAATATAGCAAGTAAAACACTGGAATGGTTGATATGCAACCGTTTCCTTTCTCACTCACTAAACACCACACTTTCCCAAACACCATAAAACACACACCACACCATCCATCTCAATACATCCACACATACCTGGGCCTTCTGTCTGCTGTGTTCTTATCTCCACCATGTTGAATTAGTGCTTTTGTGTTCCAATTAGTTATATTTGAAGATAGATAGAAAAGTTATTTTTTGTTGTTGTATTATTACAATCCATACCACGGCTAGTATTGTGTGTTTCATTATTCGCCTCCTCTATGAGAACTTTGTCATTTTTAAAATAGCCATGGAGTAGTCTTTGTGTCTCTGAACATTTGGTTATCAACATATAGTTTATCGACTACGAGAGCTACACGTTTCCCTTTTAATCTATGTTCCTTGAAAATTGGATACCGAACTTTATGCCGCTCTGCAATTTCCTTCGGGAACTGATCATTCATGCCTATTTTCATGCCAGCAAGTCTTTTTACCTAGGCTTTTAACCATTATTGTATCTTTAAAGAAAGCAAATTTGGCAACGATTCGGCATTCATACCTCTGCCCTCTCTGTCCGAAGCGGTGTACAAGTTCGATTTAGATTTTGTGGATAGCTTGGCGTGGGATCTGAAGCGCTGTAAGGAGGAACTCTCTAACTACACATTCAGGAACTTCTCCTTCTTTCTTTCGCTCATGGATCTTGTCTGTATGTCAAGTAAGGCTTCTCTCAGAATGATGTTCTCCTTTTTAAGTTCATTAACTTCGGTTTCAATCTTATTGACTGTCCCTTTTAGCTTGTCTTTCTCCAATGTRGCAGTTTTTTCGTCACTCATCTCGAGGCTRGCCTTCAACTCTTTTATATCCTTACTGACTAGTTCAAGTATACCCAGTTTTTCATTTATTGATTTTAACAGATCGGTTTCGACCTTTACCATTCCCGGTGGTGAAAAGACTAGATCGTCTGATGTTCATCGATGGAGATTGCATGGCTGTGTGCTCAATTTTATAATCCTTGTCAGCAACAGGTGTCCACAAATTTGAAGGGGTGTCCACCTACTTTTGTATATATAGTGTATTACTGCACTGTTTTAGCTAGGAACACAAGCATTTCACTACACCCGCAATAACATCTGCTAAATATGTGTATGCGACCAATAACATTAGTTTTGATTCGATTTTTAACCTACGTTTTCTTGTTGCCCACCAAGTCCACAACACCTGTATTTATGGTCAAGGCGACCCAAACGGACTAATGAGGGAAAGGGGAGAGAGGCACAAGAGAGGAAGCAGAGAGAGAGAGCAGAGAGAGAGTATAGAGAGAGCAGAGAGAGAGAGCAGAGAGAGAGTATAGAGAGAGTACAGTGCAGAGAGTACAGAGAGAGCAGAGAGAGAGTATAGAGAGAGCAGATAGAGAGAGCAGAGAGAGTACAGAGAGAGCAGAGAGAGAGCAGAGAGAGAGTACAGAGAGAGGCAGAGAGAGAGCAGAGAGCGAGTATAGAGATAAAGTATAGAGGAGAGAGTGCAGAGAGAGAGCAGAGAGAGAGCAAGAGAGAGAGAACAGAGAGAGAGAGCAGAGAGAGAGAGCAGAGAGAGCAGAGAAGAGACAGCAGAGAGAGGTATAGAGAGAGCAGAGAGAGAGTATAGATATAAAGTATAGAGGAGAGAGTACATAGAGAGCAGAGAGAGAGTGGAGAGGGAGCAGAGAGGAGAGAGAGTAGAGAAAGAGAGTATAGAGAGAGATGGTAAAAGAGAGAGGAGAGAGGGAGCAGAGAGAGAACAGAGATGGAGTATAGAGAGAGGCAGAGAGAGAAAAGAGAGCAGAGAGAGATTATAGAGAGAGCAGAGAGAGAACAGCGAGAGCAGAGAGAGAGCAGAGAGGAGAGCAGAGAGTGAGTAT
>NW_019951261.1:0-6267 GCF_002910315.2 Salvelinus sp. IW2-2015 | reverse complement strand
AGAAAAACAGAAAGTCCCAGATATAATTCACATGGAGGAGTTGGAAAATGAGGCAAAGGATTGGTGAAATGAAGATTTGTCACCTACCACAACAATCAAGAGCTGGCGTGCACAGACCGGGAACGTCGGCTGGAAGAGTGCGTTCGCTGTCTCCCAGCGTTTACCTGAAGGATGGCAAACCGGGGGGATACTGGGTAGCAGGAGGATGAAAGACAGGGCCACTATACTCTTAAATGGTGTGTTGCAACACGCCAATATATCCCACTGTAGCCTAAGACCAAAGATGCGCAAAGAC
This sequence comes from Salvelinus sp. IW2-2015, assembly GCF_002910315.2. Classification (NCBI taxonomy): domain Eukaryota; kingdom Metazoa; phylum Chordata; class Actinopteri; order Salmoniformes; family Salmonidae; genus Salvelinus; species Salvelinus sp. IW2-2015. The sequence goes on along the minus strand of NW_019951261.1, from coordinate 5,972 downwards.
TACCAGAATAGCAAAATTGAGTGAACCCACCTAGGCGTGAAGACTGAAGCAGTAATTGAGGGTAATGCCAATGTGAGTGTGGAAAGAAATTCAACGGGACAAAATAGGAAATGGGAATAGACAACAAGACCACTTGAAGCCCCGAGCGAGGCGCCACGCAATGTGAAGCGCAACCCCGGTTGGGGCCCAAAGAGTGTGACGGAGCGTAGTGTATGTGATAGGGTGAGCACCGAGGGACGGGACCCAGACTGCCAGCGGAGAGGTACAAAGCGTAACAGGCGAGGAACGCGTAAACAGGGGGAGGTCGAAGTGTTCCTTGAATTCCGACTAGATGCATACAAAACAGGGAGAGCAAAGTGCTGCGGTGAAAAACACAACGGGGGGAGGGGAGCGATATACAGTGTATGCGCAGTGTAAGGTCACGAAGCGAACACAAGCCGGGTGGTGTCTACTGCATGTCTCAACAAGTATCAACTCTGGGAGCGTCGAGTGGCGTATGCATCACAAACCACCTCCATGAGAAGGCAACAAGAAAGCGCCTTTACCATGCCTTAGGGCATGCGAAGATTCCGCCACCCAAAGAACTATGTGGCTCACAGGGGACGGAAGATAATATTGGGACAACGTTCAGGAGGAGTGTGCGAGACAGCCGGGCGACCGGCGACAGAGAAACACCACATGACAAGCGGAACGCGGAGGAGTAAGGTGGGCAGCGTGAAGGCAGGGGGCAGATCGGTGCCGTGGGACAAGTCTCAGCTGCGTGCACCGGCAACCATTCAACAACTTTTTCTCATTTTGTCTGTCATAGTTGAAGTGTACCTATGACGAAAATTACAGGCCTCTCATCTTTTTAAGTGGGAGAACTTGCACAATTGGTGGCTGACTAAATACTTTTTTGCCCCACTGTACATCTCCTTTAATTACTGCAGTGGGCTAAATGAGAGTCACACAGAGTGTTTCTTGGTAGTCTTAAACAAATTTACTTTGAAACACAAGTATACACCCCACACACATGGTTATGGGCTCAAAAAAAAGAACACACCTGTACCATGTCAGATATAGAGTTGAAATGTATTCAATCTTGACTTTGCATCCCAATATTACACTTCATATACATCACAGAATACTGAAATATAACAAAACCGTTTGACATAGAAACACCGGATTTTCAGAGTATTATTCTTTGGGGGGATTAATTATGAAATTATGAAAAATATGAATAACATTCCAACCATGAGGCCACTAGAGGGCGATTTGGTCATTTGACTGCATGGAATGGCTACATGTTGATATTTGGTTGCGTTGTCAACCAAACGCAGTTTAGTTAAGACTACAAACTGAAGTAAGAGTATTTATTCAACCTTAAAATGAGCAACATATCCATGGTGACATTTGGAGGTTACTGTAACTATAATGTCTTCTTATGTAATCATTGAAAGTATGCATGTTCAAGATCGCAGGTCTGTGGGGTTCTTCACAATTGCTTTAATAATCTGCCCAGAATCTTGAACAGCATTGATCACGTGCACCATGTACTCAACTGCAATTCAGGTAATTTGGTTGTTGTTAGATGTGTACATTCAGTTGTTGTATACATGAACAAAATATATGTCACTGTATTCCCATTTGAACTGTGTTGTGCTTTTAAGTATTTAAAGTGCAGTGATACACAATTAGGTGACAACTTAACCTAAATAAGCCGTTGTTGGTAAWYAGACCTACCACTGTCGTGTCGTCAGCATACTTGATGATTTAGTTGGAGTCGTGCGTAACCACGCAGTCATGGGTGAACAGGGAGTACAAGAGGGGGCTAAGAACACACCCCTGGGGGGCCCCCATGTTGAGGATCAGCGTGGCGGAGGTGTTGTTGCCTACGGTCACCACCTGGGGTCGGCCCGTCAGGATATCTAGGACCCAGTTGCTAACCCAGTTTTTTACATGGGCTTAATCCACTGCATCCGCCGATGTCGGCCTTCCCAATCTGCGGTGGAAGGTGGCAGAGCGACAGCGGTGTCAGATCGGGAGACATCCCAAAAATCTGCCTTCTCACGAAAACGTCTGTAGTGACCGAACGGTTTGTACTAGAAACTATTCTCTAAAGCTAAGACTCTAACAAAAGTGTTATCTGTTTTGCTCTACGACACCCACAAGCTTCACAGGACTCACCTCAAGGTAACCCGGTAACAGCTAGTAAAAAATGGATGAAAATTAATAGGATTTTTTGGGACAAGGGTTACGGATGTAAAGAAAAACATCCTGATGCATCTGTCAGATACATTTCAGACACCTGAAACCATACTTTCTTTGGATAAATGTTTTGACTATCTGTTTTGGCGTGTATGAATGTGTTATTCAATGTGTTTCTATGGGCTAAGAGCAGTAAGGCYAAATTCAATGTTTCATCAAATCGTTTTTTTATTAAAAAAATTATTTTTACCTACAGGGGTCATAAAATTCAACATCAAATATCTAAAGGATCTTTGGTATGACCATCTTAAAAATATATATATGTTAGCTTAGTAGACCCCACCCCTCCACCCCCACACGTCATTTCATGAATATAATTCAATGTGATGCCGTTAAATCAACGTGGAAAACGGATTGTACAGTACATCACTGGGGCCATGCTTCCTGCCATCCAGGACCTCTATACCAGGAAGGCGAGGAGGAGAGGAAGAGGAAGGCCCTAAAAATTGCCAAAGAGTCCTGCCAGTCATAGACTGTTCTCTCTGGTATCGCACGGCAAGCGGTACACCCTCACCCCAATTTTTACGCTGCTGCTACTCTCTGTTTATTATCTATGCATAGTCACTTTACCTACATGTTCATATTACCTTAAATTACCTCGACTAACCTGTGCCCCCTCTCATTGACCTCTCATCTGTACCGGTACCCGCCTTGTTACTGTTATTTTATTGTTGCTCTTTAATTATTTGTTGTTTTTCTATTTTATATATATATATGTATTTTATTTTAGTAAATACTTTCCTAACACTTATTTTTCTTAAAACTGCATTGCTGTTAAGGGCTTTTAAGTAAGCATTTCACTGTAAGGTCTACACCTGTTGTATTCGGCGCATGTGACAAATAAAATTTGATTTGAATGTCCAAAAAGTAATCAATGTAAGGGCATTTTATATTTTTTCACATAACTTTGAACCTAAATCCAATAATATGCTGATGTTTTGTGTTGATTTCACATTGAATTCACATCAGCTGACAACTCAACCAAATGTAAATCAAAAATAGACGTTGAACTGATGTCTGCGCCCAGTGGGATGCTTAGATTCATCATGACATCTCTGATTTAATGATTTGCAAACAGCAACAGTTTCGTTGCAAACAAGACAGTGCCTTCAGAAAGTATTCATTCCTCTTGGCTTCTTGGACATTTATTGAAAATGAAATGCAGAAATAYCTCATTTGCATAAATATTCACACCCCTGAGTCAATACATGTTAGAATCACATTTGGCAGTATATTACAGCTGTGAGTCTTTCTGGGAAAGTCTATAAGAGCTTTGCACACCTGGATTGTACAATATTTGCCCATCATTTTTTCTAAATTCTTCAAACTCTATCAAATTGGTTGTTGGTCATTGCTAGAAAACATTTTTACTGTCTTCTTGGTAAGCAACTCCAGTTAAGATTTGGCCTTGTGTTTTAGCTTACTGTCCTGCTGAAAGGTGATTTAATCTCCCAGTGTCTGGTGGAAAGCAGACTGAAGAAGGTTTTCCTCTAGGATTTTGCTTGCGTTTAACCGTTTATTTTTTATCCTGAAAAAGTCCCCAGTCCTTAATGATTACAAGCATACCCATAACATAATGCAGCCACCACTATGCTTGTAAATATGGAGAGTGGTTCTCAGTAATGTGTTGTACTGGATTTGCACCAAACATAACACTTTATATTCCGGCTAAAAAGTTTATTGTTTTGTCTCATTTCTTGCAGTATTACTTTAGTGCCTTGTTGCAAACAGGATGCATGTTTTGGGATATTTTTTATTCTGTACACCATCCTTCTTTTCACTCTGTCAATTAGGTTAGTATTGTGGAGTAACTACAATGTTGTTGATTCATCCTCAGTTTTCTCCTATGACAACCATTAAACTCTGTAACTGTCATCATTGGCTTCATGGTAAAATCCCTGAGTKGTTTCCTTCTTCTGCGGCACCTTAGTTAGGAAGGACGCCTRTATCTTTGTAGTGGCTGGGTGTATTTAAACACCATCCAAAGTGTAAATAATAATTTCACCATGTTGAAAGAGATATTCAATGTCAGTTTTTTTTACCCATCTACCAATACGTGCCCTCCTTTGCATGACACTGGAATACCTCCCTGGTCTTTGTGGTTGAATCTGTGTTTGAATTCACTGCTTAACTGAGGGACCTTACAGATAATTGTATGTGTGGGCTCCAGAGATGAGGTAGTCATTCAAAAATCATGTTAAACACTATTATTGCACACAGAGTGAGTCCATGCAAYTTATTATGTGACTTGTTAAACACATTTTTACTCTTGAACATAGTTAGGCTTGYCATAACAAAGGGATTGAATACTAATTACCTCAAGACATTTCAGCTTTTTATTTTGAGTTCATTTGTAAAAAATTACGAAAAACATCATCTCACCTTGACATTATGGGGTATTTTGTGTAGGCCAGTGACAGAAAATCTCAATTTAATCAATTTTAATTTCAGTCTGTAACAACAAAATGTGGAAAAAGTCAAGGGGTGTGAATACTTTCTGAAGAAACTGTAGATTTGGAAAAATATGATAAGATGAACGCATAGGCCTATCTGCCCATTCTAAGCCTGTCATTTTGGTAATTTGTGTGGTATTAACAAAATATTCTGCTAAGGTCTCCAGACATGTAAAATGAGGTAGAATTGCATTTTTCTCTGACCCGCAAATACGATAATAGATTCATCCAATGCAAAGGAGATCTTTTCACCCCTGCTCTTGTCTGTGGTGGTCTGCGAACCCACAACCTTCTGGCAAGCAGCCCTGCACACTATCAAAATGGCTAATTTGCCCTTAAATGCCTACAGGAAGAATAACATAGCTAAAGCTCTAGTCCAGGGCTCTYCAACCCTGTTCCTGGAGAGCTACCCTGCTGTTGGTTTTCGCTCCAACCCCAGTTGTAACTAACCTGGTTCAGCTTATCATCCAGCTAATTATTAGAATCAGGTGCACTAGATTAGGGTTGGAGTGAAAACCTACAGGACGGTAGCTCTTCAGAAACAGGGTTGGAGAGCCGTGCTCTGGTCTCTCCTAGATGTGAGGGTAAACGGTAGGCATGTTCTCTGATGTCCACTTTATGTTTTAATTATTATTTGGGGTATAGGAGAGGGTCACTTGTTATTTTTTAAAGCATTCAGAGAGGGTTTAGTGAAAGGGCGATCATGGTAAACCTTTATTTCTCATTTCTAACAACAGTAGACAATGTCTCTGTTCCTCCTCAGCTGTATCTTACCTGGTCACTGCCTGAGAACTATGAAGGTGACATATCGACCCCCCCCCCCCCAAGGCTTTGCACACAACTGCCTTTTGGCATGCCAACTGCCAAACTACCTGTTCACTTGTAAAGGGGATAAGATGGATAAGATGCCTCACTGAATCGATGCACTGACTGGCTGGACAGACAAATGCAGCCAGCCTCAGTGGGTCCTTYACAATAACTATCTCAACAGGCAGACAAAAGTACATTGAGACTGAATGGACCTAATCCCTTGAGATGCCCTTTCATATGCCTGAAGGTCATTGTATCATCCATGGTCATCTCCTGCTGATGGGGGAGACTATAGACAACACAAAACAAATTAATAAAGTTGAATGCTTAAAATGCCAGAGATTAAAATCCGGATGAGTTGGTACAATTAGAATCTGGGAAAAGTCCACAAGCGGAGGGACAATGCTGTCGTTATCCTTGGCTTTTCACAGGAGAGAGAGAAAAAGAGAGAGGCAGAGAGAG
>NW_019951260.1:0-6268 GCF_002910315.2 Salvelinus sp. IW2-2015 | reverse complement strand
AACTGAAATGGTCCACCCACACAGACAGTGTGGTGAAGAAGGCGCAACAGCGTCTCTTCAACCTCAGGAGGCTGAAGAAATGTGGCTTGTCACCTAAAACACTCACAAACTTTTACAGATGCACAATCGAGAGCATCCTGTCGAGCTGTATCACCGCCTGGTACGGCAACTGCACCGCCCACAACCGTAAGGCTCTCCAGAGGGTAGTGCAGTCTGCATAACGCATCACCTGGGGCAAACTACCTGCCCTCCAGGACACCTACAGCACCCGATGTCACAGGAAGCCGCCGAACGACTCACTCTCTTGTGATGATGGGCCTGGCACTATTTCCATCCTTTTGTTATTGTTGGTTGTTGTTACTGCTGTTGCTACTGCTTGCGGCGGGAGCACTCCGTTCTGCCACCTCTAGTCTCTTGGCCCCCCCAACCCTACAGAAGGGCAGCTCCCCTCAGCCCAGTCCAAGCTCTTCTCTGTCCTGGCATCCCAATGGTTGAACCAGCTTCCCCTAAAGCTAGGACAGCAGAGTCCCCCCCCCACACACTTTCCTGAACCAACACTTGCACTTGACTCCCCCCTTCCCCCTTTTCCTACTCTGACTTTGCTGGTAGCTACTTTATGGAGGAAAAGTGTACTTACTATGCCTGTGATATGTGGTTGTCCCACCTAGCTGTGCATTCATTTTAATTCATCTTAAGATGAATGCACAAACTAAGTTGCTCTGGATAAGAGTGTCTGCTAAATTTTGGGAATTTCTTTCCTTCTTAATGCGTTTCAGCCAATCAGTTGTGTTGTGACAAGGTAATGGGTGGTATACAGAAGATAGCCCTATTTGGTAAAAGACCAAGTCCGTATTATGGCAAGAACAGCTCAAATAAGCAAAGAGAAATGACAGTCTATCATTACTTTAAGACATGAAGGTCAGTCAATGCAAAAAATGTCTAGAGCTTTAAAAGTTTCTTCAAGTACAGTCGCAAAAACCATCAAACGCTGTGATGAAACTGGCTCATGAGGACCGCCACAGGAAAGGAAGACCCAGAGCTACCTCTGCTGCAGAGGATAAGTTCATTAAAGTTACCAGCCTCAGAAATTGCAGCCCAAATAAATGCTTCACAGAGTTCAAGTAACAGACACATCTCAACATCAACTGTTCAGAGGAGGCTGCATGAATCAGGCCTTTGTGGTCGAATTGCTGCAAAGAAACCACTACTAAAGGACACCAATAAGAAGAAGAGACTTGCTTGGGCCAAGAAACATGAGCAATGGACATTAGACCGGTGGAAATCTGTCCTTTGGTCTGATCAGTCCAAATATGAGATTTTTGGTTCCAACTGCCTTGTCTTTGTGAGACGCAGAGTAGGTGAACGGATGATCTTCCCATGTGTGGTTCCTACCGTGAAGCATGGAGGAGGAGGTGTGATGGTGTGGGGTGCTTTGCTGGTGACACTGTCTGTGATTTATTTACAATTCAAGGCACACTTAACCAGCATGGTTCCCAAAGTTTGGGATGAGTTGGACTGCAGAGTGAAGAAAACGCTGCCAAGAATGTGCAAAGCGGGCATCAAGGCAAAGGGTGGCTCTTTGAAGAATATCAAATATCAAATATATTTTGATTTGTTTAACACTTTTTTGGTTACTACATGATTCCATATGTGTTATTTCATAGTTTGATGTCTTCACTATTATTCTATAATGTAGTAAATAGTAAAAATAAAGAAAAACCCTTGAATGAGTAGGTATTCTAAAACTTTTAACCGGTAGGGTATATATATATATATATATATATATATATATATATATATACCACCACCCAAAAGGGCACTTGGCGAGTGGGAGGGCAAAGGGGCATGTGCTCAGTGTAACCGATGTGAAATGGCTAGCTAGTTAGCGGTGGTGCGCGCTAATAGCGTTTCAATCGGTGACGTCACTCGCTCTGAGACCTGAAGTAGTTGTTCCCCTTGCTCTGCAAGGGCCGCGGCTTTTGTGGCGCGATGGGTAACGATGCTTCGCGGGTAACTGTTGTTGATGTGTGCAGAGGGTCCCTGGTTTGAGCCCAGGTTGGGGCGAGGAGAGGGACGGAAGCTATACTGTTACATCAGCACCGGTAGACTCCTATCTAACGTGCATGACGCTGTGATATAAAGGCTAATACTCTACAGTCATTTCTTCTATTAGGAGATTGTCTTGTTGTCCATAAAATTACAACTTTGACCCCTACACAATGAAGGATACACCCACCACCCACCACATATTGCAACCATATGTTTTGTCACACGTCGAGCCAAGAGAACTGACAGAGAGACAGTGTCATAACTAGGGTACAGACCTTAAGGGGCAGTCTTTCACAATAGGCTCAAAATGGTGCCATACGAGAGGGGGGGGGGGGGCGCATCTATCTTCCCTTCTTCTCGTCTGTCCCACTCAGTTATCTAGAAAGCGCCTGACCACCTCATTCATTAACAATTCAATTTCAATCGGTTCAGTGTTTAGAAGTAGGTAGCTTGTGTATGGTTTGTTTAGCTAGTGCAGATACTTTCTGGTAGTGTAAACTGCTAACTGTCACCAGAGCACGGTGTAACGGTTGTGATCTGTTACTATACTCCTGTCATTAGATTACGATGTGGAGTTTGCGAAACCACTAAGACTCTGACATAAATTGCGTGGGCTTCCTCCTATTGGTCTCATTTTATAGATGTGAGCCTTCGATGCTGATCTTTACCTGTATGACGCCTTACAGTGTGGAGCTATATAAGCTCGTCATGTCATCGTCGATATGAATGCGCGCGGATGGTTGATGCTGCGTCGTCTTCTATTGTTGGAATGTCATTGCCTTGCAGCATGTTCTATCACAGCAATCAACCTGGCGGCTGCTATCGGACCAGAAATCATTATTGATTTGATTTATTTTGAGGGAACTGCAGTCTGATTCTTCAAACTTGCCGCTGTTGAGAGAGCTCATAATACATAGACAATGCCCAAACGTGTTCATTTTGAATTTGGTTTAGCGCTAGTTTTTCCTCTTGTTTATCATTCACTGGACATGACCCTAGAGAGCTATCTTATAAACGCTGTCAGAAATGTCAGTTGATCAACTACTAGGTTCATGTTAGCGTAGATTATTATCATATACTGTAATTCAACAAGGTAACACAGGACTAGACCAAGGTCTCTTTTACAGCTGGCCCTGTGGCTTAATGTTCTACACATATCAGTTTAGGTACAATGAAAAAACTAAACAGACAAGCAAAGTATCAGAATACAGATAATACAAAGACAACGCAACAGATTTCATATTTACACATAGGCTTATTCTAATAACAGCACAAAGAACTTGCAATTACCCGAAACATACAAGGCAATTACAAAATAATAAATGCTCCAATTAATTATTTTAAAATGGAGCAAGGGGGAACAAGAGGGGTTCTCAAGTTTAAGTTTTAGTCTTGCCAGGCTATTCCTAGCAAGAGGCGTACAGGAATGGCAAGCCATTACCCAACTCTGTGGAAATCGTATGGGCTCTCATGTGTTACTCCATGTTGAGACCTCGGTTTTTAGGATCTCTAATTTCTAATATTGCATGATGATGATAATAAGAAGGTTGTTTTATTCAGAGTGCTTTATAGAAAATCACGAGAGCTTTGTTCTCGTCTCACGACAGCGAGAGTCACAACCCACATTATATTAAAAACACAGTGCGTGAGTTCTGTAGGCTAGCACGCCGTAATACACCTAAGGCGCGCAATGATAGAGTAGCATCCAGCGATTTAAGTGTTGTACTGCCGTTAGCATGCATTGTAGATTATATTCCTAATCTATACACAGACATTAAACAGTTAGCTTGCACAATTTTGTCTTCTAATTTGTAGAGGACAAGCATGCCTGGTTCTATAGAAGAACGCTTGATTTTTGCTGACCGTTCGTAATAAGCAATAAAGACGTTTAATCAAGTCCACATATGAACTAGTTTTAAATTAGGGACACCAAACAAGAAACCTGGGGATTAAAACAAGCTTTTTTTCACCATAGTCCCAGCTATATGCAGAGACGATGTTCTAGGGCCGATTCTAAGCTCGTACAGTGCAAGTGTATTTTCACCAACATTTTGAAAAAAATACATAAACATTCATAAAAGGTGTTTGTCTTTGCCATTTAAAACAACAAGTTTAGCACTGTATAAAAGACCCTTGTAAATATTTAAAATCTGTCTCCAATAGTGAATTACTGCTTGGTGCTCGCCGTTGAAGCAATAGTAGTAGCGGACGATGGACAGTGTCATCAGCATCATAAATGAATTTGACACTTTCTTATCTCATCACCGATTTTGGTTTAGTAGAGAGTGGAACGTATATGGAGCCAGTATAGAACTTGTTGGGACCGCTTTTACAACATCCATTGCGCTCTGATGGATAGCTGATCGACTCTACACAGCACTGACTGTCTAATCCTTAGATAGTCAGAAACCAAACGACAGGCATCCAGTCCAGTCACTATGATGACAGTATAACCCAAAAGTATCGCATGGTCTACTAGTGTGCAAAAGCCTATAAAGATAATCTGATGAAGCCGACGCACCAGTAATTTTTATTATCAGGGCATTAGTAATATCAATCCATCTTAACACAAACGTCACAGTGGACGTTACATAAGTCACTCTAGATATTAGGTCTAAAAGCAGACTTCGATTACTAGGAAAGCACTTATGTTAACAGTTTGTCATTAAAAAAAGATTATGTGTTAGTTGCTTTCACCAGTGAACTAGAATTTTAGTCCAAACAGGAACGAGCAGTGATTTTGGAGCGATGCGGCCGATATTATCACAATTCACTGAAATAACACCATCGCTCGTGTGCAGTGGAGTGGTAAATAATACAAGACGCTGTTTTCCAAAGACCTATCTAGGAATCTGTTTCCTACGACAAATGTTTTGACTACTAACAAATACTCGGCGTCACTACCTACACCACATCACATATTAGGTGCCGCCAATTACAGTAATGAGGCATGCACATGTACATTGATCAGACCTAACGCATTTACTTAGAATCTATAGAGATATGCAGAATAGACTCCATCGTTCCTGTGACTCTCTATATCAATTTAACCAAACCGTGCTTACTGTTTCACATCAGCTACAAGCGGGGGTGATAACAAGACCGGTCAGGATCATTTATGGCATTTTTTTATATATTTAAAAAAACCAGCAAAAGAAATAAAATGCTTTATTAAAACATCACAATTTCAGATTCGGCCACATATGATAGTTCCAGATTCCGAATGTAAATTTGCATTCCGCAGAGGAAGTCAACGGAGTTTCCTCGTTAAGTGGAGTTGACAGTTTTCCAGAATTAGCGGGATCACCGCAGAACTCTGTTATAGGCATCAAGAAATACCTAGCATTTTGCCTTTTTACCTAACGGTCCATTATATTTCTCCATTGCCTAAAAAGCAGCCAAATGGACTGGTTCAACCAGATTTTTTTCGCAAGGCCCTTTTGGGCATTTTATAAAACCGATCACAATACAAACTGACTCAATATGACTCCATAGACTCATATATTAGAAAGGATTGAATTCAAGATAAAGAGAACTACAGGCATTACGAATTAGATTATATTGACACCTAAGGTACGAATATTAACGAGGGTGTGTATTTACAGCCAATAGGAGTTAAAAAATTCTTGAAAAAGAAAGAGAACGCTAAACTGCATGTCAATATATGCCAGTATATTACGGATAAACAGCTCTGATAAGTAAGGCTCATGGATACAAGGATTGCTCTGAGAAGTGGGTTTATAGTTTATCTTTAGAATTATAGTGGGTCAGGTTCTTTAGCCTAGTGTCTCTGATACATGCAATAGGGCAGTGGTACTGATGTCATTTAGCAATAAAGCCGCTAGGTAATAATATTGTTAGGTGTATTTCGAATTAAGATAAGGATTATTAATGTAGATTTTATGGGGGTCTATTGGATTAGGAGGGTAAGGTATAAGTTCATACTAATAAGCTTGGTATAAAAGATATTAGTATCGTAGCAAATATCTTTTCATTTAATCGATGCTGGCATCAGCAGATACCCAGAATTAGCAAGATATACGACTACATCAATAATTTCAGTGATTTACATAATTAGACAATAATCAAACAATTTGCTTAGTGCAACGATACCCGGAGCTGAGAGTGGGCGATAAACTCCCGCTAGCCGTTAATAGTGCATTATGACCAAAGAGAGCACATTCATAGAACTAAGCATTCATATATGTTTCGGAAGAAC
>NW_019951259.1:2595-8865 GCF_002910315.2 Salvelinus sp. IW2-2015 | reverse complement strand
CATTAGACACACATGAGGGTGCAGTACATTAGACACATTCAAAGGTCAGGACATTAGACACAAACATGAGGTCAGGACATTAGACACAATCATTGAGGTCCAGTACATTATGACACAAAATGAGTTCAGTACATTAGACACAACATGAGGTTCAGTTACATTTAGACACATGCATAAGTCAGACAATTAGGACCACAACATGAGGTCAGTACAGTAGGCACAACATGAGTCAGCGGACATTAGACCACCAGACGAGGGACAGTACAGTAGGAACGACATTTGAGGTCAGTACATTAGACACAACATGAGGTCAGGTACATTAGACAACAGAGCATGAGGTCAGGACATTAGACACAAACATGAGGTCAGTACATAGGACACAACATGAGGTTATACAGTTCTCCTGATAAGTTTAAAGTCCTCTTGTTCTCAGGAATTCAGCTATAAGTTAAACTGGTCAGAGATGGTCCACAAACCTCAACCTACCTATGTTACACTTTTATTGGTCTTTCCTCTTTCTAACATTTCCCTTTTATTCGTGTTGGAATGACATCACCTAAACAGTTAGATACTAGAACTCAGAAGCAGAGACAGAAACAGACACACAGGGTGCAATGAATAGTACCAGAACCCGAGACAGACAGGAAACACAGAAGTTGATTGAGATGTCTGACGGCATTCATATGCTGATGCCAGAGACTGAACCAAGAAGGGTCAAGTTTAACAGAGATGAGATGAAGGAGAGGATTGTGGATTATCTAGTCAGTGCAGACACCACTGAGAGACGGTGAGGACCAGCACCAAGAGAGAAAGACGACAGAGACACTGCTCCCTAAAATGGACCCAACGTGAAGACCAGCACTCAGGTAAAACAACCAACAACCACAACCCACAAACCAAACCACAACCACAAAACACACACACCACATCACACACACGACACACAAAGCACACACACTCACTAAAACAGGTTGGAACTTCCTAGATTAGTACTACAGATTGTATTATGTCCCGAATCTGGATGATACAGGTAAAACACATTACGAAAGATCTTTACATTTTGTGATTCAGTACATTTTCAGTGGTGGAAGAGACCCTCTGGAGTTGCTGCACGTGTGTCTGGGGCTGCTGTGTGTTCTCCTACTGGCTGGGATCATAGGCCTGTCTGTACAATGTAAGTCTAAGTATATCTACACTAAACACCAATATACAATGCAACATGCAAACATTTCTAGAATTTCACTGAGTTACAGTTCATGTCAGTCAATGGAAATAAATTCATTAGGCCCTAATCTATGTATGTCACATGACTGGCAGAGGTTCAAGCCGTGGGTGGGCCTTGGAGGGCATAGGTCCACCACAGTTGGCAGCCAGATTTCAACCAACTGGGGAACCAGGCCCAGCCAATCAGAATGAGTTTTCCCCACAAAAGGGCTTTTATAACAGACAAGAAATCTCCTCAGCACCCTCCCTCAGACGATCCAACAGGTGAAGACAGATGTGAGGTCATGGGGTGGCATGGCTACAGTGGTCTGTGGTTGTTAGGACAGTTGGATGTACTGCCAATTCTCTAAACAACATTGGAATCAGCTTATGTTGAGAAATGAACATTCATTTATCTGGCAACAGCTCTGGTGGACAGTCCTGCAGTTAGCATGCCAGTTGCACGTTCCCTCAAAACTTGAGACATCTGTGGCAAATCTACACATTTTAAAGTGTCCTTTTATTGTCCCAGCAGAAGGGTGCAACCTGTGTAATGATCATGCTGTTTTAATCAGCTTCTTGATATGCCACACCTGTCAGTGGATGGATTATCTTTGGAAAGGGATACATGCTGAATAATGGGATGTACACATTTATGTGGAGAAATAAGCTTTTGTGTCGTATGAAAACATTTCTGGATTTTTAATTCATCTCATGAAACATGGACCAACACTTTACATGTATACATTTACATTTTTTGTTCATCGTTTAAATAGTTCTTAATAATTCAGATTGAGTAGTTCTGATGTGATCAATTTTAGTAAGACAACTTCTTCCTTTATTGTTGTTGCAGACAGCAACTCTCAAAGAACTCATTTGCAGAGAGAGACCAGCTACAGACAGTTACAACACCCTGACTAAAGAGCAGAGACCAGCTACAGACCAGCTACAACAACCTGACTAAAGAGGGAGACCAGCTACAGACCAGTTATACCAAACCTGACTAAAGAGGAGACCAGCTACAGACAGTTATAACACTGACAAGAGAAGACCAGCTACAGACCAGTTATAACAACATGACTAAGAAGAGAGACCAGCTACAGACTGAGAGAGATGTTCTTAGCAGCGGAGCTTTCCAATGTCAGTGAGTAAACTACAATTATCATTAACATCACAGACCTGATATTGAGTCTGTGTTCTTTCATTAAGAGTACAGGGTGATAAGTTGAAGAAAATTTATGTTAATCGTCTTGTAAAACAACCTGTCCTGAAGGCTGGCAGAAGTTTGAATCAAGTTGGTACTTCCTCTTCTACTGAGAAGAAAACCTGGAAGAGAGCAGACAGGACTGTCTGGAGAGAGGAGCAGACCTGGTGATCATAAACAGTGATAAGAACAGGTGAAAGAGAGAGAGAGAGAGAGAGAGAGAACCACCACGTGTTAGATATTATGAAACCTATGAATATATATTTATCTTTCTCAACACACAGACATTTCTCTCAACCTCTAAGAAGAGATTCTGGATTGGTCTGACTGACTCTGTTAATGAGGGGACCTCGGAAATGTGGTGGAGGCAACCCACTGACCACAAGGTGAGAGATGATAACTAATCTTCAAAAGGCTCCATTCAACCTTTTCTCATGGCCAGGTTACTGATATTGATGATACCAGTCAAGACAACTAACTATGAAACATTTCTGTATATTATTTAGGATTGTGATGTTTTAAACTGTGATGTCTGACTGTTTTTAACCCTGTAGGTACTGATGTTAACCATGATATCTGACTGTTTTTAACCCTGTAGGTACTGGTATTAACCATGATATCTACTGTTTTTAACCCTGTAGGTACTGGTATTAACCATGATATCTGACTGTTTTTAACCCTGTAGTACTGTATTAACCATGATATCTGACTGTTTTTTAACCCTGTATGTACTGTATTAACCATGATATCTGACTGTTTTTAACCCTGTAGGTACTGGTATTAATCATGATATCTGACTGTTTTAACCCTGTAGGTACTGCTTTAACCATGATATCTGACTGTTTTTAACCATGTAGGTACTGGTATTAACTATGATAATCTGACTGTTTTTAACCCTGTATGTACTGGCTTTTAACCATGATATCTGACTGTTTTTAACCCTTAGGTACTGGTATTAACCATGATATCTGACTGTTTTAACCCTGTATGTACTGCTTTAACCATGATATCTGACTGTTTTTAACCATGTAGGTACTGGTTAACATGATATCTGACTGTTTTTAACCCTGTAGGTACTGGTATTAACCATGATTATCTGATGTTTTAACCCTGTAGGTACTGGTATTAACCATGATATCTGACTGTTTTTTAACCCTGTAGGTACTGGGTATTAACCATGATGTATCTGACTGTTTTTAACCCTGTAGGGTACTGGTATTAACCATGTATCTGATGTTTTTTAACCCTGTAGGTACTGGTATTAACCATGATATCTAACTGTTTGTTAACCCTGTAGGTACTGGTATTAAACTCTGATATCTGACTGTTGTTAACCCTGTAGGTACTGGTATTAACTATGATATCTGACTGTTTTACCCTGGTATATACTGGTATTAACTATGATATCTGACTGTTGTTAACCCTGTAGGTACTGGTATTAACCATGATATCTGACTGTTTTTAACCCTGTAGGTACTGGTATTAACCATGATATCTGACTGTTGTTAAACCTGTAGGTACTGGTATTAACCATGATATCTGACTGTTGTTAACCCTGTAGACCTGGTATTAACTATGATATCTGACTGTTTTTAACCCTGTAGGTACTGGTATTAACCATGATATCTGACTCTTTTTTAACCCTGTAGGTACTGGTTAACCATGATATCTGACTGTTGTTAACCCTGTAGGTACTGGTATTAACTATGATATCTGACTGTTTTTACCCTGTAGGTACTGGTATTAACCATGATATCTGACTGTTTTTAACCCTGTAGGTACTGGTATTAACCATGATATCTGACTGTTTTTTAAACCCTGTAGGTACTGGTATTAACCATGATATCTGACTGTTTTTAACCCGTAGGTACTGGTATTAATCATGATATCTGACTGTTTTTAACCCTGTATGTACTGCTTTAACCATGATATCTGACTGTTTTTAACATGTAGGTACTGGTATTAACTATATATCTAACTGTTTTTAACCCTGTATGTACTGCTTTAACCATGATATCTGACTGTTTTTAACCCTGTAGGTACTGGTATTACCCATGATATCTGACTGTTTTTAACCCTGTATGTACTGCTTTAACCATGATATCTGACTGTTTTTAACCTATAGTACTTAGGTACTGGTATTAACCATGATATCTGACTGTTTTTAACCCTATAGGTACTGGTATGACCCACAGCCTGATAATGGTGGTGGCAAACCAGAAAATGGTGAGGAGGACTGTGTTGAGATACGTAATGATCAGGGTCCTCTGGAGGCATGGAATGACTTGTCGTGTGACAGCAAACTCAACTGGATTTGTGAGAAAGTGGTTTAACATCACCATGACAATATACTGACAACATCTCTCTCTCTCTCTCAAATTCAAGCTGCTTTATTTTCATGAAAAACATTGTGTCAATATTGCCAAAGCAACAATGTATACAATATACATTGTAATACAATTATAAACAATGACAAATAATAATATAGAATGGCAGTAAATAATAATACAAAATGAAATATGAAAATAGTAACAATAAAATGGTAACAGTCAATAGTCGAATGTAATGTAATAAATAAATAAAAAAATTAAGAAAATGAAACTATAACTAACTTATAACTAAATAACGGTCATCTTCACCATTACATCGGTACTACAACTACTATCATCATTACCACTACTACCACCACCACCATCACTAAACTGCTATCATTACCATTACCACCCATACCACTACTATTTGGAATGATAAACAACAATAATAATAGTAATAACAATAACAGTAATAAGAATAACAGTCATAATAAGTAAGTTACTGCTTACTATGCAGATGTTATTATTCAGTGTCCCTCAGGCTATGGCAGGCAAATACATATTTGGCTGCAAGAGGAGCCATTGCTCCTTCGCCCATGAGTATTTTTMGTTTTTCCTCTGGGTTTAATAAGTTAAAATTTGGAATAAATGTAGTCATTTCTGTGAATAATGAATCTCTTGGTGAGGAATATTTCTCACAGTAAAGGAGAAAGTGCATCTCTGTTTCTACCTCCCCTGTCAGGCAGTGACCACATACACGCTCCTCTTTGGGTAGCCATGTCTTTTTATGTCTGCCGGTTTCTATTGCCAATCGGTGGTCACTCAGCCTGTACTTGGTAAGGATCTGTCTCTGTTTCGTATCTCTGACAGAGTAGAGATAATCAGCCAATTCATATTCTCTGTTTAGGGTCAGATAGCAATTTAGTCGGCTTTGGGATTTTGTTTCGTTTTTCCAATATTGTAAATATGAGTCTTTTGATTGGTTCATGATTTTGTTTATTGGAATTCTTTCTTTTGAAGCAGTCCTGGTGTCAGCTTGGTTGGTTAGGTCCAACACCAGCTGACTGAGAGGGCTCGTTTCTGGGCTCAGCTCTTGGGTTTGAAGTGCTTTAAATTGGAGACTTGAATTTGGACTTGAATTTAGATGTAGTCAAAATTTTTATGATATTTTCTGTATTTTCATTATTACTGGAAAGCGGCCCAAATCTGCCCTACATTAGTTGGTATTAGTTGGTGTATTTCTCTGGACTTGTAGGATTTCCCGACAGAATTCTGCATGTAGGGCTTCAATTGGATGTTTGTCCCACATTTTGAAGTCCAGTTTATTGAGTGGCACCCCAAACCTCACCTTCCGTAAAGAGCTATTGGGAGGATTACACTGTCAAATATTTTGGTCCAAATTCTAATTGGGATGTTGATTTTGAATAATTTAATTTTTATTGTATACAATGCTCTGCGGGCTTTTTCTTTGAGTGCATTCACTGCCATATTAAAGTTTCCCGATGCAGATATGGTCAGACCAAGTCTCTCTCTCTCTCTCTCTCTCTCTCT
>NW_019951259.1:0-2323 GCF_002910315.2 Salvelinus sp. IW2-2015 | reverse complement strand
GTCTCTCTCGCTCTCTGTCTCTCTCTCGCGGCCGCTCTCTCTCTCTCCTCGCCTCTCTCTCTCTTCGCCTGCTCTCTCTCTCTCTGTCTCTCTCTGTCTCTGTCTCTCGTCTCTCTCTCTCCTCTGTCTCTGTCTCTGTCTCTGTCTCTGTCTCTGGCTCTCTCTCTGTCTCTGTCTCTCTCTCTGTATCCTCGCTCTCTCTCTCGCTCTCTCTGTATCTCTCGCTCTCTCTCTCGTTTCTCTCTCTCTCTCTCGCTCTCTCTCTCTCGCTCTCTCGCTCTCTCTCGCTCTCTCGCTCTCTCGCTCTCTCTCTCTCTTCTCTCAAAGGAAAGAACAAGCAGGTAGAGAGAGAGTGAGTCACAGGAGGAGAGGTACAAGCAGGTAGAGAGAGAGTGAGTCAAAGAGGGAGGACTCCCGTTTACACTTCCGCCTCTAGGCAGAATCTGAAAATGAGTTATCTCCCTTCCCCTCCTCCCTCCCTCCCTCCATCCGTCCATGTCTACTTTCTGTCAAGGTGCGTCCTAGATTCCCTCTTTCGTCTTTCCTAGGTCTACAACAGAACGGGTTTACGCTAGAAAATTAAATCCATGTAAGAGAGCTGCAGTACACAACATTCGAGAGGCCCAGCCAGCACCTGAAAGGTTGACTATTTAAGAGGCTTTCATTCACCCTTTTTCCATCTCAGCTGCAAGCCACTCTCCTAACAACACACCACAACAAGGGGATGCAGATAAGGCATCAAGGTACCAGCGGAGGTTGCCAGGCAACTGTCGCCATTATCTAATAACAATCCAACCATAGGGGGAGGGGCCAACTAAATTACATCACCAGACACCTCGGCCGTGTGTCAAGCTCTAGCTGTGGCACCCTACTCACTAYTTTTGACCAGGGCCCCATAGGACTCAGGTCAAAAGTAGTGCACYATGTAGGGAATAGGGTACCATTTGGGACACAGKTGTAACACCTACATAAGTGACACACAACAGCCTGTTATCATAGAATAAGAGCCGTCCGCCAGCATGTGATGACACAAGGCCCGCCTCTTATGAGGCTTTACAGTATTGCATTATCCTCTTAGAATTGTGATATGATTGACAGTTTGAGGAAGCATTGTACTGTAAATGAATCCTCCTGTAAACGGAGTAAAGTGTACACTGATCGTGGACTATAGGAACAGAACCCCCTCCATTAACATCGACGGGGCTGTAGTGGAGTGGGTCGAGAGTTTCAAGTTCCTCGTTGTCCACATCACTAACAAACTATCATGGTCCAAACACACCAAGACAGTCGAGAAGAGGGCAAGACAACACCTTTTCCCCATCAAGATTTGACATGTGTCCCCAGATCCCATGCCAAGTTCTACAGCTGCACCCTCGAGAGCATCCTGACCGGTTGCATCACCGCCTGGTATGGTAACTGCTCGGCATCTGACTGGAAGGCACTACAGAGGGTAGTGCATACGGCCCAGTATATCCCTGGGGCCAAGCTAACTGCCATCCAGAACCTTTATACTAGGCGGTGTCAGAGGAAGGCCCAAAAATGTTTCATAAACTCCTAGTCATAGACTGTTCTCTCTGCTACCGCACGACACGCGGTACCGGAGCGTCAAGTCTAGGACCAAAAGGCTTCTTAACAGCTTCTACCCCCCTCATATCTAATTAAAACAATCAGTTATTCATATCTAATTAAAACAATTAGTTATTCTAATCTAATTAAAACAATCAGTTATTCCTATCTAATTAAAACAATTAGTTATTATATCTAATTAAAACAATCAGTTATTCCTATCTAATTAAAACAATCAGTTATTCCTATCTAATTAAAACAATCAGTTATTCCTATCCAAATAAAACAATCAGTTATTCCTATTTTAGGATGCTGAACCATGTGGAGAAAGCAAAACATTATGTTCATAACCCATCATGCTAATCACACACACACAGTGATACATAGACAGCTTCACAGCTAGCTCGTTGTTGTCTTTGTTAGTCTCTGTTCCATCGTCCTTCCACCAGATCTCATCAATCTCTCTCTTCTCTCTTTCTTTAAATCCCTCATTCCTCTCGTTCTGCTCCTGCTGTGAGGCAGCTTTGATGAGGCATGACTAAAACTAACAAAATGGAAGCCACCGCCAAGCTTCGAAGCCCGCAGAGCAATCCTTGGAACACACACACACACACGTGCGTACGATTAGATTGTAGTTGGGCTAATCCAAACCAAAAATGATTTTTTTTGGACAGAAAGACCAAATGTATCAGATCTTGGCATCTAGTAATGCTAGTGTGTGTGTGTGTGTGTGTGTGTGTGTGTGTGTGTGTGTGTG
>NW_019951258.1:3248-6270 GCF_002910315.2 Salvelinus sp. IW2-2015 | reverse complement strand
CAAGACATGATCAAAGACAAAACATGACAGGATCACTAACAGAGTCTGTCATAGCACTAAGGAAGTAGTTTGATTTGGCCTGTTTAACCGAGGCAGTGCACCTATTTCACAATTGCCTAAATAGCTGCCAATCAAGTAGTAGTAAAAAGCTAAGAAAAATATAGATCATGAAGGAAAGACAGGGGCAAATTTTTTTTAAACATTTCTCTTCACAATTATTCAAAGGTCAGAGGTTTTCAATCTGGTACGTCCAATGCAAGCATTAGCGCATTGGTCGCTGATATCATTTGCAAAAACATCACTAGCCAAATACGTATGGGGACGGTGAGTCATGATAACGTCAATCAAACTTTTCTTTTTTACATTAATCCGAGTGGCTTTCGTTATAAACTGAACTCAAGACAGATATTCTTAACCTTTTACTGCAGTGGGTTAAATTAGGGTCGCACAGAGTGTTTCATGTTGGTTTTGAACAAATCTACTTTGAAACAAAAGTATACACCTCACACACATGGTTATAGGTTTAAATAAAAGAAGACACCTGTACCATATCAGATAAACAGTAGAGTTGAAATGTATAACATTTTGTAATTTACGTGTCAATATTACACTTTATATACACATCACAGAAGACTGAAATACAACAAAACTGTTTGCCATAGAAACAATGGATTTTCGGCGTTAAAAACAAAACATAATGTTTATTAATTATGAAATTATAAAATCTAATTATTCAGCCAGGTCTTGAGATAAACAAAACATCTGGGCTAGTGTCATGCACCCAGAACATCCAGTTTAGACATCAGGCACATTTAAATGTAACAGTCCAAGACTACTGCGARATTTGAAAACAGCAGGAGTATCCATGGTGACACAAGAGTCAGTAGAACAGGATGAGCTAGCCACAATGGGCTTCCTGGTTGAATTCAAAGTTGCAGAGCTAATACTAGAATTCAGATAAATTAGCACAATATAACTATTTAAAATATCACTATGCTTATGAGCACATGTAGCAAAACGATAGTTTGATATACTGTAAAACTATTAATAGCATAGGTGGAGCCAACAGAGCTAACGGGAGCTAACAGAGCTATCAATGGAAATTAAATTAGCAGGCACAAAATACAAGCGTCATCTGCAAGGTATTGATTTTGATGTCCACCCAGTGTGCAATATCATTTGGAAAGTTTACACATTCAGTCCAATGTTGTAAATACCCCCCAAAAGTTACCTTTGAAAGGTACAAAGGTAGGGCTGAATTAGTGTAGGGAGACTTCTCCTGCTACTGAAGAACCTACAGGAAGAGACGTGGACTTTATGATGCAGTAGTGTCTGGTGACAGTGACAGAATATGTTGCTACATACTTGTTGGAAGTTCAAGGTAGGTTTAACCTCGTTATTTGTTGTTGTTTTTCTTGCTTTTGTTTGGTAGCACTTTACTTGACCAAACGTTTTCTACTGGTAAACAACTCTATTTATCCCTGTTTGTCTTTTGTTTTCAAGAGAGAGTTGAGCCTCCAGTCCTGACAGTGGAATCAACTTCCAAACATCAATGGCAAACTGTAAAATGACTGTGACTGCAAGAGGCAGAGCCTCTGTCACCTCCAGCTGTAACCACAGCAATGCTCTCAGGTGGGAGGAAGAGTAAGAGGGGCTGAGACTCACACTGTCCCCTGCTCTCTGTCTATGTGGAGTGGGTTCATCATCTGTAACCACAGCAACCAAGTCAGCTGGGCCACTGAGTCCAAGGAGATAGTGGAACTCTGTCCATTGAAATCTGGTAAGACACACACACACACCCATACTGCACACAAATACACATTCTCCAATATTGTATGCCAGTTATACACTGAGTGCACAAACATTAAGAACACCTTCCTAATATTGAGTTGCACCCCCATCTTTCCTCTCAGAAGAACCTCAGTTCATTGGGCATGGAACTCTCAAGGTGGCCCAGTGACTCCATTGCTTTCCCACAGTTGTGTTAAGTTGGCTGGATGTCTTTGGTTGGTGGACCTTCTAGTATGCAAACATGAAAACGTGAGCAAACAACCAGCAGCGTTGCAGTTCTTGACACAAACCAGTGGGATTGCCTGGCACCTATTAACATATCCCGTTCCAAGTGAACTTCAATATTTTGTCTTGCCCAATTCACCTTGAATGCACACATACACAATCCATGTCTCAATTGTCTAGAGGCTTAAAATCCTTCTTAACCTGTTCCTCCCCTTTATCTACACTGATTGAAAGTGGATTTAACACAGTGACATCAATAAGGGATCGTAGCTTTCACCTGGATTAACCTGGTCAATCTATGTCACGGAAAGAGCAGGTGTTTTAATGTTTTGTACACTTCAAATGTGTATTATTGGAGGACTGTTACCTTTCCCCAGGCTAATCTCACACAGGAGGAAGTGTCAGCGAGAGAACTGTAACATATTGTCTGTTTGTTGTGAACCAGTGTCTCCCCCTGCTGGTAGCATGTCTGTGTGCATGCTGAAGATCATCCTGGTGTCTGTGGGGCTGGTCATCATGATCTCTGCTGTCATCACCTGTCCACATCAGGACAAGATTCCACTATGGATAGAATCCTGGGTATTGTATTTTTTCTACTCAGAAAAGTGATTTAGACTCATGCTTCATTACATGAAAAAAGTAGAGATTCTTATGATGATTTTTATCAGCATTTTGTCTCCAATGTTTCTATTTGAAAATATTGGTGGTCATACTGTCTTGGCCAGTCAGTTGGCTGCTCTTCCCACATAAAGCCTCCAGTTCCCTCGATGGATGATCGATCAGTCAACTACTTTTGTAGACAAATTGTGACACCTTTTGGAAGGCAGACAATGCTCTATAAGAGGATGGATCCACCCTAATCACTTGGGTGTCTGGATCCTGTCTCAACACTAGCAAGCAGCGTTGAGCATTGACTGATCAAATCAAGCTCCTCAAAAGTATTTACTCCCATAAATACATTGATATCATATGCCACAGCTTTCTCATGTTGATATAAAATAGTAAA
>NW_019951258.1:0-3223 GCF_002910315.2 Salvelinus sp. IW2-2015 | reverse complement strand
GCACCGTCCCTCAGACATTTGCTTTCATTTTGGTGTAATATAATTTCCTCCTCATCAACATGAAGTCTTCTGTGTGTTTATTTCAGAGTCAGTGTAGACCTCTGTGTTGTTCTGAAGGAACCAGGATGTTCTCACCTGAATGTCCAGACAATGCTCTCAACATGCCAAATGTTGATGTGCAATATATGGAAGTTTAACACATCAGTCCAATGTTGTAAAGTACCCCCCAAAAGTTACCTATTGAAAGGTACAAAGGTAGGGCTGAATTAGTGTGGGAGACTTCTCTCTGCTACTGAAAACCTACAGGAAGGAGACAGTGGACTTTATGATGCAGTAGTGTCTGGTGACAGTGACAGAATATGTTGCTACATACTTGTTGGAAGTTCAAGGTAGGTTTAAGCTCGTTATTTGTTGCTGTTTTTCTTGCTTTTGTTTGGTAGCACTTTACTTGACCAAACGTTTTCTACTGGTAAACAACTCTATTTATCCCTGTTTGTCATTTGTTTTCAGAGAGAGTTGAGCCTCCAGTCCTGACAGTGGAATCAACTCCAAACATCAATGGCATCTGTAACATGACTGTGACTGCAGAGCAGGAAAGCCTCTGTCCCCTCCAGCTGTAACAGCAGCACCTGCTCTCAGGTGGGAGGAGAGAGTAAGAGGGCTGAGACTCCACTGTCCCCTGCTCTCTGTCTTAGTGGAGTGGGTGTCATCATCTGTAACCACAGCAACCAAGTCAGCTGGGCCACTGAGTCCAAGGAGATAGTGGGAACTCTGTCCATGAAATCTGGTAAGACACACACACACACACATCACACACACACAACAGCACACACATACGCACACAAATACATCTCCAAATTGTATGCAGTTACACTGAGTGCACCAACATTAAGAACACCCTTCTAATATTGAGTTGCACCCCCACTTTTCCTCTCAGAAGAACCTCAGTTCATTGGGCATGGAACTCTTCAAGGTGGCCCATGTGACTCCATTGCTTTCCCACAGTTGTGGTTAAGTTGGCTGGATGTGCTTGGTTGGTGGACCTTCTAGGTGCAAACATGAAAACTGCTGAAACAACCAGCAGCGTTGCAGTTCTTGACACAAACCAGTGGGATTGCCTGGCACCTATTAACATTATCCGTTCCAAGGTAACTTCAATATTTTGTCTTGCCCATTTCACCCTGAATGCACACATACACAATCCATGTCTCAATTGTCTAGAGGCTTAAAAATCCTTCTTTAACCTGTTCCTCCCCTTCATCTACACTGATGAAGTGGATTTAACACAGTGACATCAATAAGGGACGTAGCTTTCACCTGGATTCACCTGGTCAATCTATGTCACGGAAAGAGCAGGTGTTCTTAATGTTTTGTACACTTCAAAGCCATGTATTATTGGAGAGTACTGTTACCTATCCCCAGGCTAATCTCACACAGGAGGAAGTGTCAGCGAGAGAACTGTAACATATTGTCTGTTTGTTGTGAACAGTGTCTCCCTGCTGGTAGCATGTCTGTGTGCATGCTGAAGATCATCCTGGTGTCTGTGGGGCTGGTCATTCATGATCTCTGTGTCATCACTGTCCACATCAGGACAGATCCACTATGGATAGAATCTGGGTATTGTATTTTTTCTACCTCAGACAAGTGATTTAGGACTCATCTTCATTACTGAAAAAAGTAGAGATTCTATGATGATTTTATTCAGCATTTTGTCTCCAAATGTTTCCTTCGGAAAAAAATGGTGGTCATACTGGTCTTGGCCAGTCAGTTGACTGCTCTTCCCACATAAAGCCTCCAGTTCCCTCGATGGATGATCATCAGTCAACCTACTTTTGTAACAAAATTGACACTTTTGGAAAGCAGACATGCTCTATAAGGAGGATGGATCCACCCTAATCACTGGGTGTCTGGATCCTGTCTCACAAGCAGACGTTGAGCATTGACTGATCAAATCAGCTCCTTCAAAAGTATTTACTCCCTAAAAACCTCTCGTTGGGCCACGTGAGACGGTAGCTCCCACCTCTTCAACAGCAGTGAAACTTGCTGGGCCGACAATCAAATACAGAAATAACTCATTATAAAAATCTGGAAAACAAAAACACTATTGTACATAGGTTTTAAAGAATTAACTGCTATGTGAATCCAACCACGTGTCAGATTTAACTAATGCTTTGACGGCGAAAAAGCATACCTTCACGATTAGTTTAGATCTGACATAAAAATAAAAGAGGACAGTTTGATGAAAAAGCTTTAAATAAAGGTTAAAATCCAGGCATGTCACAAACCACATGGCCCTGAATCACATTAAACTAGCAGAGAACAGGCTACTCTGGAGAATCATGCTTCTTTAATAAAGTTTGATCAAAGCTGAATGAATGTCTGTAGGCTACTTTGAATCATCACTGTACAACTCAGGAAGATCTAGAAATGTCTGTAGGCTACTTTGAATCAACACTGTATAACTCAGGAAGATCTAGATACATTTCATACATTTTCCCTGACACCCGAAAATATTCGTTACATTTCGAATGCTTAGCAGGACAGGAAAATGGTAGAATTCACACATTTATCAAGAGAACATGCTTGGTCATCTACTGCCTCTGATCTGGAGGACTCACTTAACACAAGTGCTGCCCCTGGCTATCCTTAAATAGAAAACAGGAAAATAATGCCGTCTGGTTTGTTTAATATAATTAAGGTGAAATTAGTTGTACTTGTACTTTTACTTTTGATACTTAAGTATATTTCAAACCAAATACTGTTAGACGTTTAGTCAAGTAGTGTTTTACTGGGTCACTTTCACTTTTACTTGATTCATTTTCTATTAAGGTATCTTTACTTGTACTCAAGTTTGAATTGACAATTGGGTACTTTTTCCACCACTGCTGTGTTTAGTTTCAATCAAAGCACATTATGTGATCTAGCAGACATTGATTCAGCTTTGATCTGACTTTATTAAACAAGCACCGTTCTCCTGAGTAGCCTGTTCTGTACGAGTAGAGGAGAGATCGTGTACAAAGTAGAGAATCCTGCAGATACACAGAAGCTTCGGAACTGTGACTGTAGTCTTTAAAGAGACCTTCCTAATTGTCAACTAATGGTGCCTTGGCTTTAACTACAGCATTAGTTATATTCTAATAGACACCTCAAATCTTTTTCAACCAATAATGTTGCTTTGACTACAGTTTTAGTTATATTCTAATACGACATCCAGTATCTTTTT
>NW_019951257.1:0-6271 GCF_002910315.2 Salvelinus sp. IW2-2015 | reverse complement strand
TTAGAACTAGCCCCACTAATCGCAGTCCCCGCCAGTACAGTAGAACTAGCCCCACTAATGCAGTCCACGCCAGTACAGTAGAACTAGCCCACTAATGCATGTCCACAGCCAGTACAGTAGAACTAGCCCACTAATGCAGATCACAGCCAGTACAGTAGAACTAGCCCCACTAATGCAGTCACAGCCAGTACAGTAGAACTAGCCCACTAAAGCAGTTCACAGCCAGTACATTAGAACTAGCCCCATAATGCAGTCCAGCCAGTAGCAGTAGAAACTAGCCCCACTAATGCAGTTCACAGCCAGTACATTAGAACTAGCCCCACTAATGCAGTCACACAGTACAGTAGAAAGCCCACTAATGCAGTTCACAGCCAGTGTACTGGCTGTGGACTGCATTAGTGGGGCTAGTTCTAAGAACAACAAACAAAAGCATTCTTCATCTGTCCTCTGTACTAGACTAGCAGTACTCTAGTTAATGTTATGCTATGTTTGTCATCCCCTCCCAGATGTGATACACAGTGTGGGGCCTGTTGCCAGAGGGCCTGTGACTAGAGGTTTAGTGAGTGAAACAGAGACCAAGGATCTGACCGCCTGCTACCAGAACTCACTGAAGCTGGTCAAGCAGTTTGGACTGCGCTCTGTGGTGAGTACACCCCCTGTTTTTCTGCGTGAATGATAAGCAGAGACAGATTAAAGGGATGACAAATGGGTAGGGCTGTTGTAGAAACTGGGATCGAACTGTGATCCCCACCGCCACACCGCAGGGGAATGTACAATGCCTTTGAAAAGTATTCAGACCCCTTGACTTTTTCCACATTTTGTTACGTTACAACTTTATTCTAAAATGGATTAAATAAATACAAATCCTCAGCAATCTACACACAATACCCCATAATGACATCACAATACCCCATAATGACATCACAATAACCCATGATGACATCACAATACCCCATAATGACGTCACAATACCCCATAATGACATTCAAAATTTATTACAAACAAAAAATAGCTGGCTTATTTACATAAGTATTCAGACCCTTGGCTATGAGATTCAAAATTGAACGCAGGTGTGTCCTGTTTCCATTGATCATCTTTGAGATGTTTCTATAACTTGGAGTCCACCTGTGGTAAATTCAACTGATTGGACATGATTTGGAAAGGAATTGTCTATAGAGCTCCGAGACAGGATTGTGTCGAGATACAGATCTGGGGAAGGGTACCAAAAAATGTCTGCAGCAATGAAGGTCCCCAAGGACACAGTGGACTCCATCATGGAAGGCCATTGGGTTCTTAAATTGGCCGCCTGGTCAGGGAGAAGGGGGAGAAGGGCCTTGGTCAGGGAGGTGACCAAGAACCCAATGGTCACTCTGACAGAGCTCTAGAGTTCCTCTGTGGAGATGGGAGAATCTTCCAGAAGGACAACCATCTCTGCAGCACTCCACCAATCAGGCCTTTATTGTAGAGTGGCCAGACGGAAGCCACTCCTCTGTAAATGGCACATGACAGCCCGCTTGGAGTTTGTCAAAATGTACCTAAAAGGACTCTCAGACCATGAGAAACAAGATTCTCTGGTCTGATGAAACCAAGATTGAACGCTTTGGCCTGAATGCCAAGCGTCACGTCTGGAGGAAACCTGCCACCTTCCCTACGGTGGAGGCAGCATCATGCTGTGGGGATGTTTTTCAGCGGCAGGGACTGGGAGACTAGTCAGGATCAAGGGAAAGATGAACGGAGCAAAGTACAGAGAGATCCTTGATGAAAACCTTCTCCAGAGCGCTCAGGACCTCAAACTGGGTTTAAGGTTCACCTTCCAACAGGACAACGACCTTAAGCACACAGTCAAGACAACACAGGAGTGGCTTCGGGACAAGTCTCTGAATGTCCTTGAGTGGCCCAGCCAGAGCCCAGACTTGAACCTGATGGAACATCTCTGAAGAGACCTGAAAATAGCTGTGCAGCGACGTTCCCCAATCAACCTGACAGAGCTTGAGAGGATCTGCAGAGAAGAATGGGAGAAACTCCCCAAATACAGGTGTCATTACCATGAGCCCGTCCTCCCGAATTAAGGTGCAACCAGCCGCCTGTGATGTCAAAGTAGTTTGTTTTGTGGTCTGGTCTGGCTAGATGGGGACCCCTGTTTTAGTTTGTTTCCTACCTTGGCTGTAGATAAGGGGAAAATAGTAGGAAGAGATACAGAAACAAAAGAATGAGATCAGTGTCTGTGAGTTCACAATGCTATTGGTTAGAAGTCACTATTAGAGGTGACGTTGATGTTAGCCTTTACCATCAGCTGTTAATCTGTCGTCTTTACCAGTACAGGTGTAGGATCTTAATTTGACCAGTTTCTCACAGCAGGAAAATAATCCTGTGGCAACAGCAAATGTGAATTTTTGTGAGGATTATAGTTAATTAACATACAGAAATAGAACATTTGGAAGACAAATTAAATGCAGATGTAGGATCTTAATTTGACCAGTTTCTCACAGCAGGAAAATAATCTTGCACCAAAAGGAAATGTTAAAATATTTAAATGAATTTACTATTTTGTTGGAGGTTGTTACATTTTAGAACCTTTTTTTACCCAAAAATGTATTTATTTATAATAAACAGGCCAATGTTTTCATGGGGAGATGGAACCTGTCTAATGTATTTGTACAGCTGCTCTGTGGCGAGCTATAGGCCCTGAGGGAAAATACCTGGGACTCGTCCCAAATGGCACACTATTCACCTAAATATGAGCACTGGTCAAAAGTAGAACACTGTATATGAAATAGAGTGTCACTGAGGACGCACCCCAGGTGTGTGATTGACTGGTCTGGAGGTTGATGAGACCTACTAGGACCATTACATTATCTACCATATACACAGTCCATTTGGAATCTACTCATAAAAAACTCCAGCGCATGAACTTACACACACACACACACACACACACACACACACACACACACACACACACACACACACACACACACACACCACACACACACACACACACACACACAACACACACACACACACACACACACACACACACACACACAGTCCATTTGGACTTAATTCACCTGGCTACATCAAGGACAACAGAGAAGGTTTCTGTTTGCAGTAATGAAAGAAATAGCTGTTTCTTTTTTGTTTGTTCTCTCTCTCTTTCTCTTTCTTCTTCTCTCTTCTCTTTTCTCTTTCTCTTTCTCACTCTCTCTCTTCTCTTTCTCCTCTCTCTCTTCTCTCTCTCTCTCTCTCTCTCTCTTCTCACTCTCTTCTCTTCCAACAGTAATGTGTCCTCCATTTCTCTTCTGTTTTCCCATCTAGCCACTCTGACTTAATACAGAGAGAGAGTTGTAAATATATTTAATTTTTCCTCCAGACCAATGGCTCTATGGAACTGGATCCAAGTTTGTTGTTAATTAGCAAAAGCGGGTCCTCGGTGCAATTCCTTGTTCCAAGTTCTGTTGTTAATAAACCACAGTGGTGCCGAGTTCCAGACTGTTGGTTCAGCTCAATAGTTCCAGCTTCCTGGTTAGCAGATCTGTGCTAAACTAATTTGAAGGAGGATTGGTTAGGACTATGTTGCTGGGTTGTGTAGAGGGAGATCTGTAATGCTACAGCAGAGGGGGAGCCCAGCTCAAAACCATAACAGACTGGCACCCAGCAGCCAGCCAGCCTGTGTGTGTTTGTGTGTTTTTGTGTATGTGTGTGCGCGTGCGCGGTGTCCTTCCTGTGTGCCTGTGTGATTTTTGAACGCTAGACGTGGGGCTCCCTATGGGGAATCCAGATATTACAAAGAGGTAGGAGTAAAAAAAAAATGTAACACAGAATATACCACAGCATGTCAAATTAGAATGGCCTGGTCAGCTAATATGGTACTGTAGGGCCCTAAACAACCTTCAGGCAGAGACGTAAACACGTGCTGTTATGCAATACTAACAAAATGGCCACAACGGCAGTTGTCACGTCAAAAAGACAACATACCCATGGTCACTGCTCTGTTATCAGCTGACAGCCTCTAACACCCCTGGTCTGGCTAGCTGGTGACCCCTGAACCTCTGTCTGGCTAGATGGTGACCCCTGAACCCCTGTCTGGCTAGATGGGACCCCTGAACCCCTGGTCTGGCTAGATGGGGACCCCCTTAACCCCTCGTCTGGCTAGATGGGGAACACTTAACCCCTGGTCTGGCTAGATGGTGACCCCTGAACCCTGGTCTGGCTAGATGGTGACCCTGAACCCTGGTCTGGCTAGATGGTGACCCCTGAACCCTGGTCAGGCTAGATGGTGACCCCTGAACCCCTGGTCTGGCTAGATGGGGACCCCTGAACCCCTGGTCTGGCTAGATGGGGACACCTGAACCCCTGGTCTGGCCAGATGGGGACCCTGAACCCCTGGTCTGGCTAGATGGTGACCCTGAACCCCTGGTCTGGCTAGATGGTGACCCTGAACTCCTGGTCTGCTAGATGGTGACCCCTGAACCCCTGGTCTGGCTAGATGGTGACCCCTGAACTCCTGGTCTGGCTAGATGGTGACCCCTGAACCCCTGGTCTGGCTAGATGGGGACCCCTAAACCCCTGGTCTGACTAGATGGGGACCCCTGAACCCCTGTCTGGCTAGATGGGACACCTGAACCCTGGTCTGGCCAGATGGTGACCCCTGAACCTGGTCTGGCTAGATGGGGACACCTGAACCCCTGGTCTGGCCAGATGGGGACCCCTGAACCCTGGTCTGACTAGATGGGGACCCCTGAACCCCTGTCTGGCTAGATGGGGACACCTGAACCCTGGTCTGCCAGATGGTGACCCCTGAACCCCTGGTCTGGCTAGATGGGACCCCTAACCCTGTCTGGCAGAATGGTGACCCCTGAACCCTGGTCTGGCCAGATGGTGACCCTTGAACCCCTGGTCTGGCTAGATGGGGACACCTGAACCCTGGTCTGGCCAGAATGTGACCCTGAACCCCTGGTCTGGCTAGATGGGGACCCCTAAACCCCTGGTCTGACTAGATGGGGACCCTGAACCCCTGGTCTGGTAGATGGGGACACCTGAACCCCTGGTCTGGCCAAATGGTGACCCCTGAACCCTGGTCTGGCTAGATGGGGACACCTGAACCCCTGGTCTGGCCAGATGGGGACCCTGAACCCTGGTCTGACTAGATGGGACCCCTGAACCCCTGGTCTGGCCTAGATGGGGAACCCTGAACCCTGTCCTGGCCAGATGGGGACCCCTGAACCCCTGGTCTGACTAGATGGGACCGCTAAACCCCTGGTCTGCTAGATGGGGACACCTAACCCCTGGTCTGCAGATGGTGACCCCTGAACCCCTGGTCTGCTAGATGGGGACCCCCTTAAACCCCTGGTCTGACTGATGGGGACCCCTACCAATGGTCTGGCTAGAGGTGACCCCTGACCCATGGTCTGGCCAGATTGTGACCCCTGACACCCCTGGTCTGGCTAGATGGGACCCCTAACCCCTGGTCTGACTAGATGGGGACCCCTGAACCAATGCCTGGCTAGATGGTGACCCCTAAACCCCTGGTTCAGGCTATGTGGGGACCCCTGAACCCCTGGTCTGGCCAGATGGGACCCCTGACCCTGGCTGGCCATATGGTGACCCTGGTCTGACTAGATGGTGACCCCGAACCCCTGTCTGGCTAGATGGGACCCCTGAACCCCTGGTCTGGCTAGATGGTGACCCCTGAACCCCTGTCTGGCTAGATGGGCCCTGACCCCTGTCTAGCTAGATGGGACCCCTGAACCCCTGGTCTGGCTAAGATGGGACCCCTGAACCCGTCTGGCCAGATGGTGACCCCTGAACCCCTGGTCTGGCTAGATGGGGACCCTGAACCCTGGTCTGGCTAGATGGTGACCCCTGACCAATGGTCTGGCCAGATGGTGACCTTGAACCCCTGGTCTGGCTAGATGGTGACCCCTACAACCCTGGTCTGGCTAGATGGTGACCCCTGAACCCCTGGTCTGGCTAGATGGGACCCTAAACCCTGTCTGACTAGCATGTGACCCCTGAACCCATGGTCTGGCCTTAGGTGGGGACCCCTTGAACCCTGGTCTGGCTAGATGGTGACCGCCGGCACCCCTGGTCTGGCTAGATGGGACCCCTGAAACCCCTGGTCTGGCTAGATGGTGACCACCTGAACCCCTGGTCTGCTCGATGGGACCCTGAACCCCTGGTCTGGCCGATGGTACCGCTGAACCCTGGTCGGCTAGATGGGGTACCCCTGAACCCCTGGTCTCTAATGGTGACCCTGAACCAATGTCCTGGC
>NW_019951256.1:4012-6272 GCF_002910315.2 Salvelinus sp. IW2-2015 | reverse complement strand
TACCACAAACGTCCTTTCTTCGCATGTACCACAAACGTCCTTTCTTCGCATGTACCACAAACGTCCTTTCTTCGCATGTACCACAAACGTCCTTTACAGTAAACGTGAGGCAGTTGACTGTAACGTTTACATAGCTTCTTCTGATATGTCTGATGGAAATGACTCAAACATACACTACTGTGTGCTTTTGATCATAGCCTACTCATCGTATGCTTTGATCAGTTCATTTCAGGTTGTTAAATGTACTAAATGATTGTGCCCATGCTTCCATATCCATAACAATGCCATGGCTGGACATCAACAGGCTGCCATCTAGCCCAAAATGGCTCTGTATATAGTGCACTACTTATACCTGGGGCCTATAGGCTTCAGTGAAAAGTGGTGCCACTATATAGGGAATAGGGAGCCATTTGTAACAAAGCCAATGACGAGGTTCATTTGTTTTTTTGAATTTCATAAGGAAGTGTGATTAGAATGTGCTCGTCGCGTACTGTTCTCCCCAGATAAAGGTGGAAAGCTGCCGACTGCAAAGTAAACAGATTCTTCCGGCATCGCTATAGTGCAATGATAAAATACCCCAGTCGAACGAGTAGCCCAAGCTACGACAGACTCTGTGGCTTGAAGTGGCTGCAATAGATTGCTTTTGGCCTCTCGGGTCAACTATACCAAACAACTATTCTGTCATTAAATGTGGCTCCCGAGTAGCGCAGCGGTCTAAGGCATTTCATCTCAGCGCTAGAGGCGTCACTACAGACACTCCGGTTCGAATCCAGGCTGTATCGCAACCGGCCGTGATTGGGAGTCCCATAAGGCGGCGCACAATTGGCCCAGCGTCGTCCGGGTTGGGCCGGTATAGGCCGTCATTGTAAATAATAATTTGTTCTTTAACTGATTTGCCTAGTTAAATATAAAGGTTCAATTTAAACCAGTAGAAGCAACAGTGTATGTAGTACTGATGAATGACCACAAGGTGGTAGTACATGCTCATCAAACTGTTCTAGTGTAACAGTACTGCTTCCTTGCCTCAAACCAGGGATCCTTTGAACTCATCAGCAACATTCACCCACAAAAGAATCATTACCTATCTATCGCTCCACAAAAGTCGTAGCCCATGTGGAGTAAAGGAAACAACTAGGTCTCAGAGCGAGTGACGTCACCGATTGAACGCTACTAGCACAGCGCTAACTAGCTAGTCATTTCACACCGCTAACTGGCTAGCCACTTCACACTGCTAACTGGCTAGTCATTTCACACCGCTAACTAGCTAGTCATGTCACACCGCTAACTGGCTAGTCAGGTAACACCGCTAACTGGCTAGCCACTTCACATCGCTAACTGGCTAGCCATTTCACACCGCTAACTAGCTAGTCATTTCACACTGCTAACTAGCTAGTCGTTTCACACCGCTAACTGGCTAGCCACTTGCACTGCCAACTGGCTAGTCATTTCACACCGCTAACTGGTTAGTCATTTCCCACCGCTAACTGGCTAGTAATTTCACGACCGCTAACTGGCTAGTCAGGTAACACCGCTAACTGGCTAGTCATTTCACACCGCTAACTGGCTAGTCATTTCACACCGCTAACTAGCTAGTCAGGTAACACCGCTAACTGGCTAGCCACTTCACATCCGCTAACTGGCTAGTCAGGTAACACCGCTACTGGCTAGTCATTTCACCCGCTAACTGGCTAGTAATTTCACACACGCTACATGGCTAGCCCGGTAACACCGCTAACTGGCTAGCCATTTCAACGACGCTAACTAGCTAGTCATTTCACACTGCTAACTAGCTAGTCGTTTACACTCCACACGCTAACTGGCTAGCCACTCGGCATGCAACTGGCTAGTCATTTCACACCGCTAACTGGCTAGTCATTTCACACCGCTAACTGGCTAGTCATTTCCACACCGCTAACTGGCTAGTAATTTTCACACGCTAACTGGCTAGTCAGGTAACACCGCTAACTGGCTAGTCATTTCACACACCGCTAACTGGCTAGTAATTCCACACCGCTAACTAGCTAGTCAGGTAACACCGCTAACTGGCTAGCCACTTTCACACCGCTAACTGGCTAGTCAGTAACACCGCTAACTGGCTAGTCATTTCACACCGCTAACTGGCTAGTAATTTCACACCGCTAACTAGCTAGTCCAGGTACACACCGCTAACTGGCTAGCCACTTCAAACCGCTAACTGGCTAGGCATTTCACACCGCTAACTGGCTAGCCATTTCACACCGCTAACTAGACTTATTTTCCT
>NW_019951256.1:0-3494 GCF_002910315.2 Salvelinus sp. IW2-2015 | reverse complement strand
CTGTTCCTATAGCAGGGTCTATAAGGAGCTGTTCCTATAGCAGGGTCTCTAAGGAGCTGTTCCTATAGCAGGGTCTCTAAGGAGCTGTTCCTATAAGGAGCTGTTCCTATAGTAGGGTCTCTAAGGAGCTGTTCCTATAAGGAGCTGTTCCTATAGCAGGGTCTCTAAGGGGAAGCTATTCCAACTGCATTGTCTCTAAGGGGAAGCTTTTCCTATAGCATTGTCTCTAATTCCTTGTGTTCTGTGACTTTTGTGACTTTTGGAGATTAGTTGTTTACAGGAAGAATAACAACATTTATTTTTTGAAACGTGGTGACACACGTGGTCCTATGATAGGTAATCGAGCATCTCTGGGGCCTAGTTTTTCTAAAGTTATCTCTCTGGGATTTCGCCTGTCAGATACATAGAAATGGAATGAATAGAACGGAAGTCCCCATTCAGTTCAATGATTTGTCCGTTCTATTTATTTAATTCTATTTGAGAGACGAAATCCAGATACTTTTAGAAAAACTGGGCCCTGGTGAACCTTTGGGCTCACATTGATGATGATGACTTAAAAAATATAAAGAAGAAGAAATGTAGTCTCAGGTTATTCAGGGAAAAAAACGTCCCTTGACGCGACTCCAATCCGTGGCTACGCACAGATTCCCACTAGATAGCACAGCCACAAAGTCAAAATTTGGGCGATAGTAATAATTTTAGAAAACAAAACTTCGTTTTTTAAAATCTTAATTTAAGTTTAGGGTTAGCCATAAGGTTGTCAGTGTAGTTAAGGTTAGGTTTAAAATCCGATTTTAAGAAGATCAATTCTAGAAATAGTCGGTTGTTAATGACTTTGTGGCTGTGTTAACTAGTTACGACCTTACACACAGCAAGGTAGAAATACTTCCGGGATTTGAATGTAGTTTTGATATTTTGTTTTAGCTTTCCGGTTTTCAGAAAAGTTCCAATTGTACTTTTGTTCCAAAGTCTCTAATAGTTTCCTGGCGCAGTTTTACATTGATCTAGAGATTAAATCCAAATTAAACGGACGAAGAAATACATCTGAAAGAAATAGAAGGTAAAACTTAGCAAACTTTTCTGGTTGTTGTTTACGTTTTGTTCGCCAGGAGACATTCATAACTAACAATGGGTAGTCTACAAGTTTTACTTTAAGCGGGCCTAATTTATACTTCTAATCACGGAAACAGAAGATGTTGTATAGAGAAATGGATTGCGAATGATTTCGAATTGATATGACTATCTGTCTTCGCAGTCGTGTGACTAGTAGTCAGATGAGAGGAAGACAACGAAACTTCTCACTGCCCTTGCCAACGTGTTGTATAATATGAATGGCCAGTAACTATGCGTGTTGTGACTGTTTTGGGGGGCTATTTGCAATGGGCCAAGCTTATTATACTAGAATTATAGACATTTTATCCGGTTGTTTTACAAATGATTTACGAGACAACTATTCTGTCATTGAATGACAGCAACAGTAATGTTACTAGTTTATGTGTAGTATTGGTGAATAACCGCAGGTGGCAGTGTATGCTAACCAAACCAGAACGACCCTGTGGTAGTTGGAAAGCTGGAGTGGAGAGTAGGAAGGCTCAGTCAGAGAGGAGGAGAGAAGTAAAGGTCAGTCAGAGAGGAGGAGGAGAGGAGTAAATCTCAGTCATAGAGGAGGAGGAGAGGAGAGGCGTAAAGCTCAGTCAGAGAGGAGGAGAGGAGAGGCGTAAAGCTCAGTCAGAGAGGAGGAGAGGAGAGGCGTAAAGCGCAGTCAGAGAGGAGGAGGAGAGGAGAGGAGTAAAGCTCAGTTAGAGAGGAGGAGGAGAGGAGAGGAGTAAAGCTCAGTCAGAGAGGAGGAGGAGAGGAGAGGAGTAAAGCTCAGTCAGAAAGGAGGAGGAGAGGAGAGGAGTAAAGCTCAGTCAGAAAGGAGGAGGAGGAGAGGAGGAGGAGGAGGGGCACGGCACTCAAAAGGAAGTGTTCAGCTCGAAATGAAAGGAAGAAGTAGAATCTAATATTTATATTTCCATGTTTCAACTTCTCTGGGTTTGACTGTCTGTAAAATGTGTATTCTGTACAAAGAGAGGAAGGATGATGGTGGAGGGGGAGGACCAGAGAGGGGAGACTTTCATACCCAGTGAGGGAGAGGGGTCTGGTGGACAGGAGGCCATCCACATGGTAAGAACTACCAGGTATCCAGGACACTACTGAGTGTTGATGATAATATGTTTGGGACAAGAAGAGAACATATTAAAAACTGCATTCTGGGGATTTGAAAAACAACAAACCCGGAGTCTCCACCATAGAATTCCGTATAGTGATTCAAAATCTCTAAGTTCTCCTCTGCATATTCTTCCAGAATCAATTTGGCTAAACAGAAAGATTTTAAAAGTGATCATTGGAGAGGTTTCCAGATCCCTGAGTCTACTTTAACAATATGGACAATGTGTTATGTTAAATATAGTATGTAATATACAATAGTATTATTAGATAACACTGTATCATGTCAAGGATATCAGCATTTAGTGCTTATCAGCTTCCTAATATCTAGAACAGATGTGTTATATCACTGGTTCATTCAGCCTGTCTACTGTTCTGATCCGTGTGTTTATGAGATAAGAGTACCATTGTCCAGCTGACTAAGTCATTTGTCCAGTGATGTGGCAGGTAAAGGGTGTGGCACAATGATGTCATCAACAGGTGACTCACCTGTGGCACTGTAGTAGCAAACACACACACACACACACACGCATCTCCCCGTCTCTCTGTCTGCTTAACTTCCCCGTCTCTCTGTCTGCTTAACTTCCCCGTCTCTCTGTCTGCTTAACCTCCCCGTCTCTCTGTCTGCTTAACTTCCCCGTCTCTCTGTCTACTCTCTCTCTGTTTTGTCTTTCTTCTTTTTGCTTACACACACACACACACACACAGCAGTGTTTGTCCAAGGTGACGTTACTGGGTGCAGCAGGTAGAAGTGACTCAGTGTGTCCGGACTGTAAGGTGACTCGGCGTGTCCGGACTGTGTTCCGGACTGTAAGGTGAGTCGGCTGTCCGGCGCAGGTGTCCCGTGTCCGACTGTAAGGTGACTCGGCGTGTCCGGACTTGTAAAGGTGACTCCGTGTCCGGACTGTAAGGTGACCGGCGTGTCCGGACTGTAGGTGACTGCGCGCGTGTCCGGGACTGTAAAGGTGACTCCGGCGTGGTCCGCGTGTAAGGTGACCTCGGCTGTCCGGACTGTAAGGTTGACTCGGCGTGTCCGGATCTGTTACGGTGAACTCCGGCGTGTCCGGACTGTAAGGTGACTCGGCACGTGTCCGGACTGTAAGGTTGACTCGGCGGGTCGGCAGTGCTCGCGCGCACCCGTCGCTTAAGGTGACTCCGGCGACTGTAGGGTCGCGTTGTCGGACTGTTAGAGGTGACTCGGCGTCAGTCCGGACTGTTACAGGTTACTCGGCGGTTCCGGACTGTAAAGGTGGACTCGGCAGTTGTTCCGGACCGTGTAAGTGACT
>NW_019951255.1:13431-19707 GCF_002910315.2 Salvelinus sp. IW2-2015 | reverse complement strand
TCCAGTCCCCAGCTCAGGCCGTTACCTTACGACCCCGGCTCTCCAGTCAAGAAAAAGATGAGGCCAAGAGGGTATGTCACTTCTTGAGATGCAAAACAATACTGTAATGCTTTTGACAMCAAAGATAGATGAAAGGGCAAATGGCTTGGAGGTCATGGTTAGGGAGAATACGATGAAAACTGAGGCCATTAAAAAATCTGCTGACTTTATCTTTGGAGAAGTGAAAACCCTCAAAAGTGACATGAAGAACGTGGAAGTTATCTGCCAGGAAAATGAAAAGAAGGTGGCTGAACTCGAGCTAAAGGTGAATGAGGTGGAGAGATACCAGTGCAGGTGGAACCTGAGGCTCCATGGAATTCCAGAGCAGGCGGGTGAGGACATCAAATGCAAAGTTGTTAACATCTGTGGAACTGTCATTCCCGAATCAAAAGCCAAACTTCAGGAAAATGTAGACATCGTCCATCGTTTGGGAAGACTCAATGATCAAGACAAGAGACCGAGGTCAACCATCATCCGGTTCACCTACACGGGATCTTCTTTGGAGGCGAGTGAAGAATTGTGATTTCCTCATTGTTACGAATGCCTTTGGCCCGGCAGTCTAGGGAGGATGGTATCGAGACCCGTAACATAACTCATGCAAATTATAACAGTGAAAAAGTAACAGTGAGAATAAAAACCACAGACAACTAAATTACCGTCAAACACTCATGGTTTATTATTAAACACACGGTAAAGGAGGGGCGGGAAAAGGGGCTGAGCTGGACCCAAGGAAAGAACCAAACATCCAAAAACACCCCTAAGCTAGACTAGCCTACTTCAATACAGCTAAGCTTTTACTACAAAAATACAGCGTGGTCCGCCCAGTCTTAACTAGGTTATTTAACAAAAGTATCCTACGGGTAGTGTATGCCCATGGGCAACTTGGCTTGATACCCCCTTTCCTACCATCAAACAAACAGTCAAACACCATAACCAAAACAATACTCACAGGACAAAGTTGACATGTAGGTGTAAAAACAAACGAGAGCTTCCAAAGACAGCGAGAGAGATTAGTAGATGAGAAGAGACTACAGAGAGCTCAAGAGAGACTCATGCTTGTTCTTCTTGGTTGGTAACGTGCTATCTGTAATCATATTGGCCAACAACCACTCTGCAGTGTAGGCATGTTTTAAAGAGGTGCATTTATAAGTGGAAGGTCATCAGTAAGTAAGACTGACCACTCTTTGGACGTTGTTAGTTTGTAACAGTAACATTTTCAAACATTCGAAATGTTTTTATTAGGAAATATTTATGCATCCAACAACAAACAAAAACATATACAGATAATAATTACAAGAAATTGAAAAAGATCATTTTAATAGATGTATAGGTTATTTAGTGATATCGAAAATGATCTTAGTGCGGAGATTTTAAAGTTCTGGTATCTAATGAATGTGAAATTACAGAAGGATCAATATCCCTTCCGAAAGATCCAGAATTGATTTAATCACCTGAGTTCTTAAATAAACCTATTCTTGGTCTTGGAATTAGTCTCTATTTGCCGAGATCTAATATCCTGATGAAAAGGCTTTGGAGTAAGACAAGACATGTACATAGGACAGTGAAGAATTGTACTTCTGGTGATTTCTAATTCATTAGATAATTCTGTTTAGTCAAGTATCAATTGAATACCCATCTATTCTACTTGATCATGAAGTTATATCTCTTGTCTTCTAAATATTAATGGATCTGAAGTTAAACCGAATCGGAGTATTTGGAAACTCAAATAGACTTGTTGGACAGATGATAATTTCAGAAGCAAAGATATTATAGCAAGACAATTGGAGGAAAGCCCAACTATTTAAGTCTTATGGGAAACATTGGGAATTAATGAAGAAAGAACTAAGACAAACAGCCATTAAGAGAGGTAAAGAAACATTGCTGAACTGAAAAGATAGGGGAAGATAAACTTGTTAAGAAATACTTTCTCTAATCTCTACGTAGGACTGTGATATGAAGAAAGGGTTCCAGTATTCTCTTTACAACAAGAAATGGACCAAATGTATGAAGAGAGCAAAAGGGGTATTTTGTAAGATCAAGAAGGAAATGGTTGGAAGAAGGTGAAAAAAATACAAAATACTTTTSCAATTTAGAAAGAAAAAATTCTGAATTTACATCTATTCATAAGCTCAATATAGATGGCAAAGAAAATMAAAACTCCAAAGATATTTCAAAATATGTTTCAGAATTCTATGGTAACAGTAAGGGACCCCTGAAATGGACAGAAATGAACGGGAAGTTATTGGCACCGTAACATACACGATGTACAATACCACTCAAATGGACGCCATTTAATTCAAAACTTATTGCAAATGCCATATGGCAAATGCCAAGTGTCACACAGCAACAATCCAATAGATGGTGAGCGCGCTCCACGGTAAATTTGCATATTGCAAATGCACAACAAGTCAAGACCAAAGGTTCAAATTTAGAAAATGTGATTTTTTTTTCAAAAACTTAACACCCCCTTAAGAAATTAAACTTTTTTTTGACGACTCATTGTTTCCTAATGGCTGCTGGGTAATTTGATATGCATCGAAATGTTAATTCGTAGGCATTGAATTGAGTGAATGCTACGCAGGTTCACTGAGTTGCAACCCAAATGGATAGGTCTAGCTCATTGATTTGTAGATCTGACGTAGATCAACCTTAGTATACATGCATTATAAAAAATAATCTTAATATTTGATATTGTGAGTAAACAACCTCGGAATAGAAAAGACAGGAGTGCGTCTTCCAGCCCA
The DNA here is from genome assembly GCF_002910315.2 of Salvelinus sp. IW2-2015. Lineage (NCBI taxonomy): Eukaryota > Metazoa > Chordata > Actinopteri > Salmoniformes > Salmonidae > Salvelinus > Salvelinus sp. IW2-2015. The sequence continues at coordinate 16,924 of NW_019951255.1, read as the reverse complement.
CCAATAAATTACATAATTCAACCCTCCCGGTTAGTAAATTTACCTCAACATGCCCCTCGCTTGCTCGAGAAGGCAGAGCGGCTCGATGCTGMTTGATGAATTTGACYTTGAAAGTTCTGGGAAACACGTTTTTCTTGACTAAAGTAGGTGGAGTGGTGGTGCATCCAGGGAGAGAACTAAACTAATCTTCTGAAATGTCATTTGTGGTCTTATGCTGACACCTATTGGAATTATGTAGCAACTGCAGTAGTCCTGAATAATGTGTAATTCCTTACTAAAGTAGTAATTACTCAAAATTGGAAAATATAACATTTTCTAGTTCATTTTACCACTTACAACCATAAAATCAAAATATTTTTTTTAGGTCATAACAAACAATGATAACTCGACCATAACACCAACACACCATACATGTTAGTTACATGTATATATGCAAAATCTCTTTATTTTTAGATGGGTGGTACCATTATCTGCCCAAGTAACAGCCCTGTAAGACAAAGAAGAGCTCTCCAGTAAGGAACGCAAAATATTTTCAAAGGCATTTTTCTAAAAGTGAGGTTACACAGTTTATCATCTTTTCAAAGCAGAATGACTTTTTCCCATTGTTGCCTCAGCTGCAGTGGTGTGAATATACCATTTTCTCTAGCTCTGAGTCTCTACTTTCATGCCAATGTCCCAAAATATTCAGACTTTTTGCTAAAGTAAGACTGAATCAAGCCGGTCGGAGTCACATTTGACTGTATAAAACCTACGCAGTACATACTAATTTATCTGAGAGTGGAGCGCAGATAAATTATTATTAGTGTAATAAACCTAGCAGTAACTCACTGATTTTTCTCTGAGCGTGACGGCAGCATAAATATTATTACTGTATTAAAACCTAGCAGTACTCACTGAATTTCTCTTCGTGTGAGGCAGATATACTATTATTACTGTGTAAAACTAGCACGTACTACTGCAGTTTCTTCTGAGAAAGGTGAGGCAAGAATTATATTGTTATGTGTAAACCTAGCAGTACCTACTGATTCTCTGAGAGTGAGGCAGTATATATTATTACTGTGTAAACCTAGCAGTACTACTGATTTCTCTGAGAGTGAGGGCAGATATATGTTATTACTACTGTTAAAACCTAGCAGTACCACTTGATTCTCTGAGAGTGAAAGTGCAGATATATATAATTTACTGTGTAAAACCTAAGCAGTACTACTGATTTTCTGCTGAGAGTGTAGGCACGATATATATTATCTACTGTGTAAAAACCCTATGCAGTACTACTGATTTCTCTGAGAGGAGGCAGAATATATGCATTATTACTGTGTAAAACCTAGAGTAGCTACTGATTTCTCTGAGAGTGAGGCAGATATATATTATTACTGTGTAAAACTACAGCGATCAGTACTACCTTGAATTTCTTCGAGAAGTGAGGCACGATTATATTTTATTATGTGTACAACTAGCAGTACTACTCTGATTCTTGAGAGTGAGGACAGTTATATATATTATTCTGCTAACCACATCTGAGCTTAACCTATACTTGATTTCCACTGATAGGTGAGGCGATAATCATTATTATTACTGGGTAAACTAGCAATACTCGATTTCTCTGAGGTGAGGCAGATATATGCATTTAGATAACTAACTAACTAATTTTGTCTCTTGGATGAACTCAAGTGATAGATTTTAATAACAAATACATTTTGTCATTGAACAAACCGCATCCAAATGATTGATAGTGAACAAAACAACAGTTTTTCATATTTAATTTAAGAACATGCAAATTTAGGCTTTCCGAAGAGATGGATATAACCCCCTTTTGACACTTTCTTATGTTTCCATCTGAGCTCAGAGTAGATGAGTGTATGTTTGTCTGCTGTTGTGTTAAGTCCAATCAAGCAGATAGAGACTCGCTCCTGTACCGCTAGTGCTGATGCCCTGAAGGTGAAGGTCTGAGGAAACAACCTCTAACTTTAGAGAGAAGCTTTTCGACCTGAACTCAGGTAACAAGATTCTCATGGGTCATAGGTCGGTTGAGTTCAACTGTCTCTGTCTTTTCTTCTCCCATTTTCCATTTATTGTGTTGTTGTTTCATATCCATTAGGGTAATCCTCTAGTCCATTTTCATAGTCCTAAAACAATATTAAACAATTCACACATTCCTCTGTGCCTGTGTGTGTTGTGGTGTGTGGTGTGTGACTTGTGTGTGTTGTGTGTGCTGCGTGTGCCCGGATGGTGAGCTGTTTCGATAGTAGTGTTTTAAGTTGTCTACTCCCTACTTGTCCCTGACTGGATAGGGAGATGTAATCTCTATCCTGAGTAGCTATAGTTTACCCTACCCATACATGACATACGTATGATCGAATATTACGGTACTCCAGACTATACCTACCTACTTGGTACCTGAACATTTGACCTCGCAGTACTGGTACTCCTTATTTTGTCTCTTTTACTCAACTACGCTGGTACCCATTGCACAGATCTACGGTACTCCTAATGTTATACTGTACTCCTTACTCTGTATTCACCACTACTAGGGTCCCTGCAACATTGACTCGTCTGGTACTCCTTATAGTCTCATTCTTACCTCAATTATGGTACCGTCGCCACATTGACCTCAGTATGTACTCTTATATGTCTCTATTATTACCTTCAAACTACCTGGTACCGCTGCAATTGACTCAGTCTGGTACATCCTTATGTCACATTATATACCTCAACCTACCTGGTTACCTGCCACTATTGACTCAGTACTGGTACTCTCTATAGTCTCATTATTACCCTAACTACCTGGTACCCCTGAACTTGACTCATATTTGGTCTCTTTATAGTCTCATGTAATTTGACTCACTCAAACCTGCGTACCTGCACATTGACTCAGTACTGGTACTCTTATATAGTACCTCATTTTACCTCAACTACCTGGTTACGTCCTGCACATTGACTTCGTACTGTACTCCTTATAGTCTCATTTATTACCCAACTACGCTCGGTACCCTGCACATTGACATCAGTACTAGGTACTCCTTTATAGTCTCATTATTTACCCTAACACTGGTACTGCATGACTCGTATTCTGCTAGAGACCAAAAATTTACCTGTGGACCTGCATGATTACGGGTATCGTCATTTACTCAGGTACCTCCATGACTATGTCCCTAGAACATTTACTACACCTGGTACCTACTCTCGACTGATACTATTAAGTTACCTATCGCGACATGATACTGGTCCTATAGTCTCTACCTTACTCGACGCATACAAGTGGGTACTCCATTATTTACGTACACTCAATACCTGGTTCCCTGCACATTGACTCACGATGCTGATTCTCTATTATGGCCTATTCTACTTCAACTACCTGGTACATGCACATTTGACTACAGTATATGTACTCTTATCAGTCCTTTTACCTCACTACCTGGTACCCTAGCCCGCTGCACCATTGACATGTACTGGTACTCATCCTTATAGTGTCCTCATCATTATTACCCGGTCA
>NW_019951255.1:9550-13415 GCF_002910315.2 Salvelinus sp. IW2-2015 | reverse complement strand
TCCACTGCTCCAGAGTCCAATGGTGGCGAGCTTTACATCACTCAAGCCGATGCTTGGCATTGCGCATGGTGATCTTGTGTGCGGCTGCTCTGTCACGGAAACTAATTTCATGAAGCTCCCGACGAACAGTTATTTTGTTGACGTTTCAGTTTGGAACTCGGTAGTGAGTGTTGCAACCGAGGACAGCGCTTCCGCACTCGGCGGGCCCATTCTGTGAGCTTGTGTAGCCTACCACTTCACGGTTGAGCCGTTGTTGCTCCTAGACGTTTCCACTTCACAATAACAGCAATTACAGTTGACCGGGGCAGCTCTAGCAGGGCAGGAATTTAACTAACTAACTTGTTGGAAATGTGGCATCGTATGACGGTGCCATGTTGAAAGTCACTGAGCTCTTCAGTACGGGTCATTCTACTGCCACTGTTTGTCTATGGAGATTGCATGGCTGTCTGCCCGACTTTATACACCTCTCAGCAATGGGTGTGGCTGAAATAGCCGAATCCACTCATTTGAAGGGGTGTTCACATACTTTTGTATATACAGTGTAGATGCTCTGTCCTGCTACTGGTAGGACTATAACATTATGTGAACTGATCTGAACAGCTTTAGGCTGGTCATCTATGATATGTAGGCTATATGTTGGCTATAGACGAGGTATAGACCTTGATCTGCATATCACTAATAAACCTCTACTATACATTTTAACCTAGCCTACTTTACATAATATAAAATCTCTTACTTGATGCAAGAAAAACTTTCTGAATGGATCAATGATTTCCCCCTCAGATCAATCATGTCCGTTTTAGCCCTTCTGTCTACATTCTCAGATACGTTTAGAAAAGAACAGATTGAAAGACAATAAATAGCCTGCTGTTAGTGAATACAAATAATTGTGAGACATGGCCTTGTGTTGCTGTACTGTCTATAACTACCTTAACAAACAGTGACTTATTATTATTATTGACAGTTACCATGGAGATGAAATGTCACAACTACATGTTCATGTGATGCATTAAATCAGCTGACTGTTTCTATGTCTGTTAGTAAATGTTTTATTTCTCAAAGAGATAATGAATAAATGAGAACAATTGCTATTCAAGAATTAGTTGTCACTGTGTTAACCACAACCAACATGTTGGATCTCTGTTTAGTTGTCACTGTGTTAACCACAACCAACATGTTGGATCTCTGTTTAGTTGTCACTGTGTTAACCACAACCAACATGCTGGATCTCTGTTTAGTTGTCACTGTGTTAACCACAACTAACCAAACCAACATGGTTGGATCTCTGTTAGTTGTCACCTGTGTTACCACAACCAACATGTTGGATCTCTGTTTAGTTGCCACTGTGTTAACCACAACCAACATGCTGGATCTCTGTTTAGTTGTCACTGTGTTAACCACAACCAACATGCTGGATCTCTGTTTAGTTGTCACTGTGTTAACCACAACCAACATGTTGGATCTCTGTTTAGAGGTCAGTGCTCTAAAATGAGTCTCTCTGGGGAGAGAGAGGAGGGGGGCCCTGCCTCTAAAATGAGTCTCTCTGGGGAACATGACACCAAAGCTAAGAGGTGAGATGACAATTTTGTTTAAGAATGTACTATATTGGAAAACATTTTTTTATCAGAATTTATTTCTTATGGGTACATTCTATATAACTAATCTAGATTTTAGATGTGTATGAAAATTTGTTTTCTTGCTAAACACTATTTATCCATTGTTTAGCAGGAATGGAATATTGGTATCCGTATATTACACTGTGATATGTGGTTGTCTCACCTAGATATCTATATATCCATTGTTTAGCAGGAATGTAATGTTGGTATCCTGTATATTTGACTGTGATATGTGGTTGTCTTACCTAGATATCTAAAGATGAATGCACTTACAGATGCCATGTTAATTTGAACCAGTTTTTCACTGAAGTAAAATAACATGCATTTTAATGTGGATTATAATTAAATTAAGGGACATTTTTTGTAGGGGTTGATCCATTTATCATCAAATCAAGTCTGGCTTTTTAAGACATTTTATTTTTAATTTTAAATTACAAACGCTAGAAGCCTTTATAAAGCCTTGTAGTGGTTAAATAATTTCTTTAAACAAAAAAATAAAATAAAATGTCTCAACATTTCTGAAAATGAATATATAGCGTTTTCGAATGAAACTCTTCTTATGTTTCCCCATCTGAGCTCAGAGTAGATGAGAGATGTAATGTTTGTCTCTGTTGTGTTGAAGHCCAATCAAGCAGGAGAGACCAGCCTCCCCTGTACCCAGCTGTGTGTCCATGAAGAGTGACCAGTCTATGGATCTACCGATACTGTTTAGAGAGGAAGACTTTTCTCATGAACAAAGGTAAGAAGAACTCATGGGTCATGGTCAGTGAATTAAACAACACTGTCTCTAGTCATTTCTCCTCTACCATTTTCAGATTCCAGAATCATTTGACATTTGTGAAGAACGAGCTGAAGATGTTCAAGAGGAATCTTAGTCCAGAACTCCCAGAAGGCTTTGAGAGTCAGAAGCAGTATAAGGAAGTGGTGGATGCTGAAGATGAGAAGCAGGAGAGCAGTGCCAGAGAGGAGAATCTGAAGATCACACTGCACATCCTGAGGAAAATGAACCAGAAGGAGCTTGCTGACACACTGGAGAAAAGTAAGAGCTGTCTGCTTCATGTTGAATGCTGTTTTATAACATTTAAAAGCTGTAGCTAAAGTACAGCTAATGTAGCTGTGTAACTCAATGATATTGTAGCAGCCTTTACACAACACCTAGTGACCTCATCAAGTAGCAGCAGGGATGTGTTGTGGTGATTCATTTAGAGAGAGAGACAACATTAATAATACCATCAATAATACCAATAATAATATAATCAGTCACACCAGTCTGTAATACATTATGAAAACATTTACACATTTATACAGTCAGATAAGAGAATAAATTATTATAATTTAACTTTATAACCGTCCTACAATACTATAGGCATTAAAACAGACGTAATATTAATATCCTCTGTGTTATTTCTTCATTCAGATGAGCTTACTGTGATTTGCCAACGTGAACTCAAATCTAATCTAAAGAAGAAGTTTCAATGTGTATTTGAGGGGATCGCTAAACAAGGAAACCCAACACTTCTCAATAAGATCTACACAGAGCTCTACATCACAGAGGGTGGAACAGGAGAGGTCAATAATGAACATGAGCTGAGACAGATTGAGACAACRACCAGGAAACAAGCAAGACCAGAGACTCCAATCAAATGTAACGACATCTTCAAACCCTTAACTGGACAAGACAAACTTATCAGAACTGTGCTAACAAAGGGAGTCGCTGGCATTGGAAAAACAGTCTCTGTGCAGAAGTTCATTCTGGACTGGGCTGATGGAAAAGCAAATCAGGATGTCCAATTTGTATTTTCATTCCCTTTCCGGGAGCTGAATTTGATGAAAGAGGACAAACACACTTTCATCGAACTTCTCAATCACTTCTCAATGGAAACCAAACAATCAAGAATCTCCAACTACAACAAGTACAAAGTTCTGTTCATCTTTGATGGTTTGGATGAGTGCCGACTGCCCCTAGACTTCCAGAAGAACAAGATCTGTTGGGACGTCACAGAGTCAACCTCAGTGGATGTTCTGCTGACAAATCTCATAGGCTCCTTTTGATGTCTTATCGTGTGAGATATTTCTGCTGGCCCAGGTCTACATCACTGATCTCTTTCCTGAAAGTACTCCTCCCCTTCTGTGGGTCATGAACCCTCGTACTCTGTCAATTGGTCAACACACACTGAAAGGATATCTTATTGCATGCTGCAGGTCGGACAGTATCCAGAGAGACAGAGGGAAGGCACGATTTTCCCTTG
>NW_019951255.1:7534-8825 GCF_002910315.2 Salvelinus sp. IW2-2015 | reverse complement strand
AGAAGATCAGGGAGAATCCCTCTCCAGAGAAGATCATCAATCTGTTCCACTGTCTGAATGAACTGAATGACCATTCTCTAGTGGAGGAGATCCAAAGCTACCTGAGATCAGGAAGTCTCTCTAGAACCAAACTGTCACCTGCACAGTGGTCAGCTCTGGTCTTTGTGTTGCTGACTTCAGAAAAGGAGCTGGATGTGTTTGACCTGAAGAAATACTCCAGATCAGAGGAAGGTCTTCTGAGGCTGCTGCCAGTGGTCAAAGCCTCCAGAGCTGTTCTGTGAGTACATCAAATTACATATAAGTACTAATCATCAGGAAAAAATATTCAATGTAGAGAAAAATATGTATTATAATATTATATTGAATAACATATTGAAGAAATGCATTGATTATCACATTAGTATAACATTGTGACCGTACAGTTCTAGGAGACAGAAGATGAATCTATATGTTGTTTGAGAGAATAAACCAAATGCATCTGCCATTGTCCTTCAACACTACTCATTAAATTAACAGTGTTTTTGTGAAGTCATGATGATCTCTTTGTAGGCTGTCAGGCTGTGGAGTCACAGAGGAAGGCTGTGCTTCTCTGGTCTCAGCTCTGGAGTCAAACCCCTCACACCTGAGAGAGCTGGATCTGAGTAACAATGACCTGAAGGATTCAGGAGTGAAGCTGATCTCTGCTGGACTGGGGAATCCCCACTGTAAACTGGAGACTCTGAGGTCAGTATTCCTGTAGTTGGTCAACAAGTGATAACTGTTCACCAGATCAACATGTGTTTACCAGGCTCACATAGTCCACACCATATGTGTTTGGACAGTGAAGCTTACAGTTTTAAATGTGGTGCTATGCTCCAGCATTTTGGATTTGAGATTGAATCTTTCATATTAGGCGACAGTACAGAATGTCACCTTTTATTTAAAAGGATTCATACATATATATTTTACCGTTTAGTCTTAATTATTTGGATAAATGAATTTAGTCAAAAGTTTAGTGTTTTGTCCAAGATTCTTTGCTTGCAGTGATCAAGCTTGTGATTCTACTAACTTGTTGAATTCATTTGCTGTTTGTCTTGGTTGTGTTTTAGGTCTTATTTGGTGAATAATGTCCTATGTTTTTGGAGTTACTTGTATTGTAAGATTTGAAGATGTTTTCAAAATTCATGTGGATGCTACCATGAACAATCATGAATGAATCGTGAATGATGATGAATGAGAGAGTTACAGAGACACAGAGATCATACCCCCTCTGTTATTGGTAATGGTGAGAGGTTAGCATGTTTTGTTGTAG
>NW_019951255.1:3574-5886 GCF_002910315.2 Salvelinus sp. IW2-2015 | reverse complement strand
TAATATTGTTTTAGGACTATGAAAATGAACAAAATAATTAGCCTATGGATTATGAAAACAAAAATAAATGGGAAAATGGGAGAGGAGAAATGACTAGAGACAGTATTGTTTAACTCACTGACCATGACCCATGAGTTCTTCTTACCTTTGATCAGTAGAAAAGTCTCCCTCTCCAAAGTATATAGGTAGACGCATAGACTTGTCACTCTTCATGGACACACAGCTGGGTACAGGGGAGGCTGGTCTCTCCTGCTTGATTGTTCTTCAACACAACAGAGACAAACATTACATCTCTCATCTACTCTGAGCTCAGATGGGGAAACATAAGAACAGTTTCATTCCAAAAAGCTATATATCCATTTTCAGAAATGTTTGTAAATTTGCTTATATTGTTTAAAGAAGTCATGTTTATATTAAGTTATGTTTTTTTGCTAAATGAGGAGATGGCTCGTGGATACCTGCTTCTATAAACCAATGAGGAGATGGCACGTGGGTACCTGCTTCTATAAACCAATGAGGAGATGGCACATGGGTACCTGCTTCTATAAACCAATGAGGAGATGGCACGTGGGTACCTGCTTCTATAAACCAATGAGGAGATGCAGAGCGAACTGCGTCACAAATAGAACTGACTTCAAGACGCTCGTTGGCGCGCGCGAGCAGTGTGTCATTTTTAATATCGAAATTCATTCAGCGACGCGAGCGTTGTAGTCAGCCTCGCTAAAAGGCTGGTGTCGTTACTCTGCCTTCTCCGGGGGCATGTTGAGGTAAATTTACTAACCGGGAGGGTTGAATTATGTAATTTATTGGTGGGCTGGAAGACGCACTCTTGTCTTTTCTATTCCGAGGTTGTTTACTCGCAATATCAGATATTAAGATGTTTTATAATGAATGTATACTGAGGTTGAGGCTCTGACTAGTGATTATTTACCCGGTGTTCAATACCTGCTATTGAGGCGCCCTGAAAATAATATTCAAAAGATTGGTCCTTGGACACAGAGGGGTTAAACACTAAAGTTACCGTCCACCTAGTGAAGAGAGGAGAACCGGACAGAGGTAGCCAGCATCCGTCAACGAGAGAGGGAGAAGCCCTCCACGGATTTAACAGGTGGAAGAAACAACCGGGGAGCTCCATCTGTCCACAAGAAATGCAGGCAGCCGGTGATGATGTAGTGGTAGCTATGGTAACTAGGATGTGTACTGTATCATAGGTCTATAGACTTGTCTTCTCAAAACAGGCTTAAAACCTTTCTCGCCCCGGGGTTCCGCTACCGGAACACCCACAACATTCCGCTGCCTTCGCAGAGCGCGAAATTCAAAAAATATTTTTGGGAAATATTTAACTTTCACACATTAACAAGTCCAACACAGCAAATGAAAGATAAATATCTTGTGAATCTAGCCAACATGTCCGATTTTTTAAATGTTTTACAGCGAAAACACAATATATATGTATGTTAGCTCACCACAATAGCCAAAAACACACAATGCTATTTATCCACCGCGTAGGTAGCTTTCAAAAAACCGACAAAATATAGATATAATTAGTCACTAACCAAGAAACATCTTCATCAGATGACAGTCTTATAACATGTTACACAATACATTTAAGTCGCTCTGGATAAGAGCGTCTGCTAAATGACTTAAATGTAAATGTAAATGTAATGTTTTGTTCGAAAAATGTGCATATTTGAGGTATAGAATCATAGTTTCACATTGCAGCTACAATCACAAATAGCACCGAAGCGGCAAGAATAATTACAGAGAGCAACGTGAAATACCTAAATACTCATCATAAAACATTTATGAAAAATACATGGTGTACAGCAAATGAAAGATAAACATATTTTGAATCCAGACAATATTTCAGATTTTTTAAGTGTTTTACAGCGAAAACACAATATAGCATTATATTAGCTTACCACAATAGCCAACCACACAAACGCATTTATCAGCAGCAAAATGTAGCGATTGCAAAAACCAGCAAAAGATATTAAATTATTCACTAACCTTGACAAACTTCATCAGATGACAGTCCTATAACATCATGTTACACAATACATATATGTTTTGTTCGAAAATGTGCATTATGCGGTACAAATCGTGGTTTTACAATGTGAATACGTAACCAAACTGCACAAAATTATCCGGAGATATTTCGGACAGTCACCTAACTAATCAAAAGATCATCATAAACTTTACTAAAAAATACATGTTGTACAGCAAATGAAAGATACACTAGTTCTTAATGCAATCGCCGTGTTAGATTTTTAAAAATAACTTTAGTACGACATACAGCTTTACTGTTATAG
>NW_019951255.1:0-2432 GCF_002910315.2 Salvelinus sp. IW2-2015 | reverse complement strand
ACTTGTTTTTTAAACCTACACACCTGTGTCTGATATGGTTTAATAAAGGACTGAGAACAAAGGCACATGTCACACTTCTTTGTCAGTACTGATTTAGCTCCAAAAGCTTTGGGGACAAATTCACTTATATGTGTATTAAAGGAGTCAAAAGTTATGTTTTTGGTCTCATATTCATGGCACGCAATGACTACATCCAGCTTGTGACTCTACAAATTTGTTGGATGCATTTGCTGTGTTTTTTCTCGGTTGTGTTTCAGATTATTTTGTGCCCAATAGAAATGAATGGTAAATAATGTATTGTGTCATTTTTGAGGCACTTTTTATTGTAAATAAGAATAGAATATGTTTCAAAACACTTCTTTTTTGTTGTTGTATTTTACCCCCTTTTTCACCCCAATTTCATAATATCCAATTATGATCTTGTTTCATCTCTGCAACTCCCCAACGGCCTCGGGAGAGGCAAGGTCCAGTCATGCATCCTCTAAAACACGACCCGCCAAACTGCGCTTCTTAACACCCGTCTGTTTAACCTGGAAGCCAGCTGCACCGATGTGTCGGAGGAAACACTGTTCAACTGACAACCAGCCTGCATGCTCCCGGCCCGTCAGAAGTAGTCGCTAGAACCTGATAAGACAAGTAAAGCCCCCCCGGCCAAACCCTCCCCTAACCCGGACGACAATTGTGTGCCCTTCTAATGGAGTCCCGGTCACGGCTGGTTGAAACACAGCCTGGGATTGAACCCAGGTCTGTAGTGATGCCTCAAGCACTGTGATGCAGTGTCTTAGACTGCTGCGCCACTCGGGAGGATCGTTTCTAAACACTACTACATTAATGTGGATCCTACCATGATTACGGATAATCCTGAATGAATCGTGAATAATGATGACTGAGAAAGTTACAGAGGCACAAATATCATACCCCCAAGACAAGCTAACCTCGCACCATTACACCAACAGGGGAGGTTAGCATGTCTTGGGGGTATGATATTTGTGGGTCTGTAACTTTCTCATAATTTAAAGTAAATGTTACACCAAAATTACACAATACATTATTTACCATTAATTTCTATTGATGGAATTTGTATTGTCCCAAGCTGGATGTAGTCATTGTTGCGTGCAATGAATATGGGACCAAAAACCAAACTTTTTACTACTTTAATACACATATAAGTGAATTCGTCCCAAAACCTTTGGTCCACTTAAATGGGGGGACTATGTACAAAGTGGTGTAACTTCTAAACAATTCACTTGATATTTATCAAAATACCTTCAAATGAAATCTGTAAGTCTGCACTTTAACCTCATAGTCATTGTACCAATTCAAACCCAAAGTGCTGGAGTACAGAACCAAAACAACAAAAATTTGTCTCTGTCTCAATTCTTTTGGAGCTCACTGTATTTATTCTGAATACAATTGTATTTCTGAAGAGTCAGGTTGAAATATTTGACCAGAAATTATCATTCTAAACGCCCTCCTGAACCAACTGTAATAGAATGCATACACCATAGGATTAATAGTTGAATTCAAATAGCCAAGCCATATAAGTGTTTCAAACAAAACGGGTGGGGTAGAGTAACGTAGACTAATAAAAGGTGCCTGCTGTGATGGTAGCATGATAAAAATATGAAAGGGGGTTTTGTCTACAGTAATTCTGGAATATGGAAGATCTGGTACCCTCACATTTAAATGATGGTTGAGGTCACGCGCAAGGTATTGGGACGGTGCGTCTGCCAATCTGTGGGTTGATCTGAACAGGATAGTGTTCTGAGAGGGTGTTATTACGTGAAGAGTTTGGCGTGTCTGTCATTTCTGGTAGCTTATCCAGGAATAAAAGTGGTGACTCCATTTGTAAACTAAAACAATGATAACTAACCTAAAACAACAGGTATACAAGGCATAGTGACATATGACAGGCATCGTATGACCTCAACCATTATAACTTTCTGGGACCGCAATCAACAAATTCTGACCACATGTACGTGTCCTATAACCACGAAGATCCTGACCTTCAAACACACAAGTTATGCATAGACTCAACGAACCCGACCATCACTACAGCGAAACGTTGTGAAATGACGACACACCTCTGAATGAACGCCTCTAATACATTTTGATGCCCTTTGCTTATCGTATACAATATATGAACATACATCTAACTGGACCACATCGACAGCAAACATCTCCATGTGCCCCAATACTGAACTCCCGAACAACTTTCTGACCTAATTTACCAACCTCCTACTGTATTTCGGCTGAGAGAACACATACCATGATCGACCATGCTCTTAATTCAGTAATACACTCTCATGAACCTATTTTCGTAACTTACTCGCTAAGGACGTGTGTGTCAGAGCAGCTTTGCTAGTTAGACTACCTCGTCAATGCGTGTGGTATATTACTTGATAAACGCATAAGCCTATTACATAATTGTG
>NW_019951254.1:0-6276 GCF_002910315.2 Salvelinus sp. IW2-2015 | reverse complement strand
ACGGTCCACGACCATACTGTAGCAGTTTAAACCTGGAGCCTGGCGTACGGTCCACGACCATACTGTAGCAGTTTAAACCTGGAGCCTGGCGTACGGTCCACGATCAATGGACCCGTTGGACACAGTTCCATGATTAGTTGGGGTTAGAATACTGTTCAACCACTACAGTACACTTTTCTCACCTTCCAATATTTCATGGATTGCATTATTGAATAAGACAACTTTCAGAATGAATAAAACTATAGTATTTTTTTTTTTACCAATATACTGAACAAAGATATAAACACAACATACAAAAAATGTCAAAGATTTTACTGAGTTACACTTCATATGAGATAATCAGTCAATTGATATAAATTCATTAGGCKCTAATCTATGGATTTCACATAACTAGAAATATACATATGTATCTGTTGGTCACAGATACCTTWAAAAAAAAGGTAGGGTGCGGATCATAAAAACCAGGAAGTATCTGGTGTGACCATTTGCCTCATGCAGAGCAACACCTCTCCTTCACATGGAGTTGATCAGGCTGTCGATTGTGGCCTGTGCAATGTTGTTCCACTTCTCTTCATTGGTTTTGTGAAATTGCTGGATTTTGGCAATAACTGGAACATGCTGTCGTACATGTCGATCCAGAGCATCCCAAACATGCTCAATGGGTGACATGTCTGGTGAGTATGCAGGCCATGGAAGAACTGGGACATTTTTAGCTTCTGGGAATTGTGTACAGATCCTTGCGATATGGGGCTGTGCATTATTATGCTGAAACATGTGATGGCGGCGGATGAATGGCACGACAATGGGCCTCAGGATCTCGTCACGGTATCTCTGTGCATTCAAATTGCCATAGATAAATTGCAATTGTATTTGTTATTCACAACGTGGACATCAGCAAACCGGTCGCCCACACGACACCATACACGCTGTCTGCCATCTGCCCGGTACAGTTGAAACCGGGATTCATCCATGAAGAGCCCATTTCTCCAGCATGCCAGTGGCCATCGAAGGAGAGCATTCGCCCGCTGAAGTAGGTTACAACGCCGAACTGCAGTCAGGTCAAGACCTTGGCAAGGATGACGAGCACGCAGATGAGCTTCCCTGAGATGGTTTCTGACAGTTTGTGCACAAATTCTTCGGTTGTCTAAACCCACAGTTTCATCTCAGACCATCCCGCAGGTGAAGAAGCCTGATGTGAAGGTCTCAGGCTGGTGTGGTTACACATGGTCTGCGGTTGTGAGGCCGGTTGGACGTACTACCAAATTCTCTAAGACAACGTTGGAGGTGGCTTATGATAGAGAAATTGACACTCAATTCTCTGGCAACAGCTCTGACGGACATTTTTTGCAGTCAACATGCCAATTGCACACTCCCTCAAAACTTGAGACATCTGTGGTATTGTGTTGTGTAACAAAACTGCACATTTTAGAGTGGCCTTTTATTGTCCTCAGCACAAGGTGCACCTATATAATGATCATTCTGTTTCATCAGCGTCTGATATGCCACACCTGTCAGGTGGATGGATTATCTTGGCAAAGGAGAAATGCTCACTAACAGGGATATAAACACATTTGCGGACACAATTAGAGAGAAATAAGCTTGTTGTGCGTATGGAACATTTCTGGGATCTTTTATTTCAGCAAATCAAACATGGGACCAACATATATACTTAATGTGTTWATATTTTTGTTCAGTGGTATGTTTTGTGTCTTGGCTCTCCAAACCTGTTTTTATAATTATTATTCATAAATACTTTCCTAACTCAAACAAATATTGTCACGTTCTGACCATAGTTCTTGTGTGTTTTGCTTGTTTTAGTGTTGGTCAGGACGTGAGCTGGGTGGGCATTCTATGTTGTGTGTCTTGTTTGTCCGTTTGGCCTAATATGGTTCTCAATCAGAGGCAGACGTCTTCAGACGAAGAGGAGGAAGGCTGCCGTTACAAATATACAAGATCAGAGTATTTTTTTATATACCAATTGGTGCTGAAAAGGAGATGAATATGTATGTATTTACATGGCTTTCTGTCATTGATCCCTAATATTCTGAACCGTTCTTTCCCTACATTATATTCTAGTGAGCCTATCACAAAAATTGTAATTAAAGGTACACCAAATTTAAAGGAATGGCTTTAGATAAATGTACTGAAAACCTCATTGTATTGCACAACGCATCACCGGGGGCAAACTACCTGCCCTCCGTGACAACTACAGCACCCGATGTCAARGGAAGGCCYWAAAGATCATCAAGGACAACAACCACCCGAGCCACTGCCTGTTCACACCGCTATCATCCAGAAGGCGAGGTCAGTACAGGTGCATCAAAGCTGGGACCCGAGAGACTGAAAAACAGCTTCTATCTCAAGGCCATCAGACTGCTAAACAACAATCACTAACTCAGAGAGGCTGCTGCCTACACTGAGACCCAATCCCTGGACACTTTAATAAATGGATCGCTAGTCACTTTAAACAATTCCACTTTAAATAATGCCACTTTAATAATGTTTACATATCTTACATTACTCATATCACATGTATYTACTGTATTTTATACCATCTATTGCACCTTGGCTATGCCGCTCGGCCATCGCTCATCCATATACTTATATGTACATATTCTCATTCACCCCTTTAGATTTGTGTGTATCAGGTAGTTGTTGGGGAATTGTTAGATAACTCGTTGGTTATTACTGCACTGGTCAGAACTAGAAGCACAAGCATTTTGCTGCACTCGCATTAACATCTGCTAACCATGTGTATCTGACCAATACAATTTGATCTGATTAATACTCCACGAGAAAATCTGTTTGCCTGCAAGTTGGATGGTTTTAAGCGATTGAATTACATGTATTCAGCGAGCGCCAGGTAACCACACCTGCAAAGTCCATTACGCCACTTCAGAAGGTAAGTCTGAATACAAACTACTGACGTGTGTAATCAGACTCTAGGTGATTTCCGGTGGAAATAAAATAGCATAAAAATACATCTTTAAATATACATTTTTGGTGACTACTATTTAACCTTTTATTTACATTTCCCGCTAGTTACATAAAACACATAACATTTAACATTTTCCCCTAGTTACATAAAATACTAAAAATGAAACATTTTCCCCCTGGTTCCATAAAACACCAAAACATTCTAAATTTTCTCAGCCGGCACTCCCAGTCTCTCTCTCTCTCTCTTCATAGAGCACATGTTGCCTCCAGACACTTGGACTGTCTCCCTTCCAAACACCCACGTATGTACAGCACTGGTTCTCCAGCTCAAATTATACAGGCAGAGACAAATACTTGTACAGATAAACAGAGCCTCTCCAAACCAAGTCCTATCTAAAGCTTCTAAGATGTCCACTGTTCCACACAACATGGAAGAGCTCTTGCTGATTGAACCCATATCTAATTATTGTATATTTATCAGTTAGTCATACATATATATATGTACATCATGAATCCAACTTTTGATCCTGTTGCTATTTATTGGTTGTGACTTGTCTCTGTAATAAGGATTAGGAGGAGATTGAGATTGGTGCATTAGTTTTGGGCCTTTTCCTTTCTGTTTGTTATCGCTATTTGTTGGACCTGACTAGATGGTAATCAGGAGGATACTGCTACATTTTGGTTCCTTCCTTTGTGTTTGTTGTTGTTGGTATTGTTTTGTTCTCCTCCAAGGTTAGCTCAGGGGTAAAGCAGAAACACAAACTGATGCAATGGAGCACCAGCAGCAATAATAATAGCACATTGCCCGGGTGTCAAGTCGCTAGCTGGCTGCTAAATTAAAGCTTAATTAACATTTCCTTTTTTTGAGAGCGAGGTTTTATTACCAGACGAAGACGAGTCCCGGGGTGATTTCACAATCATTATTATAAAATGGCAGCAATGTCTCTCTTGTTCTCTG
Source organism: Salvelinus sp. IW2-2015 (assembly GCF_002910315.2). NCBI lineage: Eukaryota > Metazoa > Chordata > Actinopteri > Salmoniformes > Salmonidae > Salvelinus > Salvelinus sp. IW2-2015. The sequence continues at coordinate 2,381 of NW_019951254.1, read as the reverse complement.
CTAGAAGAAGAGCAGCTGTGTTATGGGGGCAATACACTTTAAAAGCTGCACCACTTATAAAAAGTTAACATTCTTTGTGAGTTGGCGTAGTTAACAGGCTTTGGTCTTCGAGGGTTGACTAGTGAAAAGTTATACTGGGTTATAAGTGTGTTTGCAACATACCGTAAACTACTGAGACAATAAATGAATACATTTAACTTTCTATCTTTTAAATGACAGTGACAACGTTCATGTAAAAATCGAATATTTAATGGTAACCCGGGACAACCGTGTTATTTTCTTCAAAAACTTGCAATGATACTTTTCTTCACAGGATAGCCATGCAAAAAAATCTACTGTATTTAAAAAAAATTTTTTAACTGAACAGGTATTTGTAGTTTTCCTCAATAGTTCTGTCACACCCTGACCTTAGTTATCTCTGTTTTCTTTATTATTTTGGTTAGGTCAGGGTGTGACGAGGGTGGGTATGCTAGTTTTGTCTTGTCTAGGGTTTTTGTAAGTCTAGGGGATTTGGTAGTCTAGGTATATGTATGTCTATGGTGGCCTGAATTGGTTCCCAATCAGAGGCAGCTGTTTATCTCTGATTGGGGATCATATTTAGGTTGCCATTTTTCCCTTTTGGTTTTTGTGGGTTCTTGATCTATGTTTAGTTGCCTGTCTGCACTATCCATATTCGCTTCACGGTTCGTTTTGTTTATTTTGTTRGTTTGTTCAGTGTTCGTTCATTTATTAAAGAAGAATGTACGCTTACCACGCTGCGCCTTGGTCTCCTCCTTGCGACGGCCGTGACGACTTCAGCAGCCTACTCAATCGCCTGCACACCTGTGCCATGTCCGCTGTAGCACAGAGAGACAAAAAGAGGTTCAAGTCTCTCAGTGTAACGTTCTTGTGTTTCTCCTCTAGAACCCCGGAAGGGTCTGAATTGCATTACCAGTTCTCCTGTGCTGTGAATTGCCTGGGTGTCTGTGGGCTGAAGCCAAAATGGCACCCTATTCCCTATGTAGTGCACTACTTTAGACCAGAGTCCTATGGCACCCTATTCCCTATATAGTGCACTACTTTTGACCAGAGGCCTATGGCACCCTATTCCCTATGTAGTGCACTACTTTAGACCAGGACCCTAGGAAATAGAGTGCCATTTGGAACGAATATACCCTTCCTCTTTTAGTTGACACATACATAGACCCACGTCCTCTCTCTTCCTCCTTCCTGTCTCCCACAGCAGCTGTTTAGCCTGGTTAGGAGATAACAGCCAATCCCCAAGTGAATAGCTACCTCTTGCCCTTTACTTTGTCACACAGTGCTTAACAACGGCCTCCCATCCCCAACCAATATAGCAGGGACACATGCCCCCCGTCCCCTTCCCCATCTAATATAATCAGAACACAATGACAGGTAAGGTAAGCTAAGAGAAGATTCTCACTCCCCTGTGTGGATGGCACGGTTCATGGAATAGTACATTTTTCCAAAAACCAATTGACTTCTGTTATTCATTCAGCACACAGGCAGCGTTGCAGTAGATCATCAATTCAACTTGAAGTGGACCATCATTTACATTCATCCTCTACCCGAGTGACTGGCCAAAAGGAGCACAGCATTTCAAGCCCTGTTGTGCTGATTCGATGTGACCCTTGTGATTTTTGTTGTTGTTGGGTTTTCTCACAAAAGGTTCTAGTTTATCAGCTTCTTAAGAGGAAAGTTGAGCAAGAACTTGATGATTGAAGATTTTCCCGACAGATTTTAAGCATACTTACAAACTCACAGTTTATGAGTAATCGTTCAGACTAAGGGGCCTGTGGGTCTTCCATTTTATAACATGTTTTCTCATGGGTTTATTTCAGTCTCTAATTAAACATAGCCCACAGTATCGCCTTCAGGAAACTCTCATACAACGCTGGGTTTGGGCACATTTAAACACACAAAAAAAATTGTATTTCATTATGGATGTTGTTAAGAGAGAAATTACACAAGCTAACACCTGACACTTGACACACAAACGGGGGTGATGTGAAGAAAAGAGCAACGATATATTTAGGTAGGAGAAATAGATGTTGGGTTCAATCAGCTACATCTGCGCCGAGGGTGTTGAAATAAGGACACGGCGTGTGACGCACTGTTCCCGGTGTACTACACCACTCTTGAGGAGGTCCCACAGGGCTCCGTTCAAGGGAAAGGGCACCATTTAGGATGCAAACACATACTATTTTAAATACTTTTTTTAAAAAGTACCTAATTTAGGCACAGATAGAAGTATTGGAGCATGTCATTTAAGGTCAGGAAGGATGAAGTATTCTCCTCTAATAGTACCAGTATTCTCCTTTAATAGTACCTGTATTCTCCTCTAATAGTACCAGTATTCTACTATAACAGTACCAGTATTC
>NW_019951253.1:0-6279 GCF_002910315.2 Salvelinus sp. IW2-2015 | reverse complement strand
GTCTAGCTGCTGGGATGTAAGCATAGTGGAGCATCTCACAGACCCAGATCACTGTCTAGCTGCTGGGATGTAAGCATAGTGGAGCATCTCACAGAACCAGATCACTGTCTAGCTGCTGGGCGCAAGACTACAGACTCTGTGGTTCAAGAAACTCAGGCCGCCTCTAAACGTGCATGGTTGGCTACCCAGGAAACCTGCAGAAAATTCGGAGGATCCTAAAAGGCTTGTGTGTTGAGGAGTAAACGCCCCCATTGGACTCAGGTGACCCCACTACAGTTGCTAGGGAGCAAAAGACCAATAAAGCCAGGAAAGAGCAGAGTGCCAAATGAAAGAAGAAGAATGGAAAGAAGGAGGACTCTGGTTCCCCTGTGAGGCAGAGGAAAAAGAGGATGAAAAGTAGCAACACTAAGTGGTCGCTGTCTCAGGGTGGAGGTTATTCTTTGTCCAGTGAGGCTATGGATAGCCAGGGTAGTACATATGGAGCTATTGCAACACAAAATGCAGAAGTGCAGCCGGTGGCGGAGCCCAGCGTGTTGCAAGTCGTCACACACTCTGCCACTGAGGACAGCAGTGGAGCTTATGAACGTATGACTAAATTTGAGGCCCTCAGTCCAGACTTCAAAGGCAGCAGCTTTAAGCCCCAGTCCAACCAGGGCCATAAAACCATAAGCAGAGACACTTTTGTGATGCCTACTAGTTTTAATGAATCCAGCAGAAATGGCAAGGCCTACGTTTTTCCTGATTCCAGGATGATTATGACAAACAGCTAGACAACTAATGTATCAACTGCTGAGACCCACACAGAGATGCCTGATGGTCACAGCGGTGAGGCAGTACGTGAGAGCCTGTAGAGCTGCTCATGGACGAGAGGACTCCGTGGGAATCCTTTGATGTTACCTGCACCAATGAGATTGGATTTGACACTCCAGCCTCCAACCCTAAGACGGTTGCTTCTTCTGCTCACAAGGTTGCTGTAGATTAAGAAGAGTGGGCTGAGGTTATGGCTCACACCAACCCTACTAATAATGAAGAGACTGATCGGACCAGTCAACAGGGAGCTGTTGTTAGCTACAAGGAGACACCCATCAACTGGTGGGAACTGCTCTAGACAAGCAACTAAGCGTAGCTTGCTTAGTCTCATACATGGGGGTTAATTAGAGAACAGAATCCAAAACCCTCATTCTTATCTCATATCAACGTGCTAAGTAATAATCAATAACTTGACTATTGAATGTTCTTCTTTCTTTAACAGCAAAATGAGACGTGGAGATAAGTTCTCAGATACTAAGTTCCTGAGTTCTCCCATTTTTAAAGAGAACAAGAAAAAAACTATAGAAAAAGTACACACTGTTTGGAGAGCCTTCATTTCTGTTAGTTGACTGTTGGAAATGTTATTTCATTTATTATTAGAGATGTTTCTAGTATCTGTTTTATTTTCCCCTATGTTTTCAAATAATATATTTTTTTAAATGTCCTTTGTTGATTTAGCACCCCCTTTTATTATATTCACGAAGGAATAAATACTTAAATAAGCCAACATGTAGATGTATAGTTTGATAATGTTTTTTAACGACTTGGGTCAATTAGCTATTGCATGGGTGTTCAACTCATCCTTAGGTGACGGACTGTACCATCTGCTAATTCACTGTATGGCTGTATCATATTATGGTTAAGTGCTGACCAATGCACCTCTCCTTTTGTTTCTAACATAATCTGGACCCGTGTTGTTGGAGTTACTGACTGGAGGCCCTGTTTGAATTATTCAGAGTAGGCTGTTCAGCTGAGAGGATCGTGGTTTTATGTCTGCTCCCCTCTGCCTCTACTGTACACAGCCTTCCTACAGACAGGTGCGTTTTTAGGGTTTACTTGAAAGGTTGTTTGTGATTTTGTGCTACACTGCTATTTGGAGTAGTACTGCTATTCTTGGGTGAGAATCCAGAATTTTGTATGTGTGTGGTGAGTACCGATTGCTTTACAATTAACGTCTTTCTTTGTAACAAATGTGGATTGAATGCATTGCTTAGAACACCAATTTGATCATATCATTCGGATTCGAATAAGACCCTATTTCACCAGGCACAGGCTACATAAAATATTACGTAAATCAACGGTGACCTACTTAGGTCAACATCTCATTTGGAGATGAGTCGTGGAAAAAGGTTGCGAGGCCAAAGCATTAGCAAAATAAGTCTAGTCCTACTTACAGTATAACCCCCTTGCTGTTGCCTTGCTTTAGCACTTCACCATTTTACAAACACCTTCTGTGATTAGGCTGCTTTAATAAAAAGCTTGGTTGACCAAATGTGTGTTCTGCTAGCTTGTCACATTCCGTGGCCTCTGTGTGGGGCCAGAGAGGTGTCTGGTTCAAGACTGCCCTGCAGCATGCACTATGTCTTACTGTGGCAAATTAACCCCAGTTGAGGTAATTAAGCAAATAGACTTGCACTATCATGCTTTATCATTACCTGTTCATTTCTCTCCATACCGATCCTTTATCTAGAATGCAACTTCCTCCTTTTTCCTACCCTGGTCCCAAAGATCTGTTTGTGTTGTCATGCCAACTCCTATGGTCATTGAAACACAAGACGGCACAAACAGATCTGTGACCAGGCTACCCTTTTCCATTGAGCACCTTTACATTGTATTTCCAAACCTAGTTCTGTGTAGGCTAGTGGACCGCCAAGGACTTATCCCTCTTCATGTGCATGATTAGCGCTACCTCAGAGAAATGGAGACAATGCGACTGAGAAGAGACATGAAGGCCCTTCTGTGAGTTGCTTTCTGTGGATGATGCCATTATAGATGTAGAGCAACGACATAGTATGGGTAGAGGAAATTAAATGGCTTTTTTTTCTTCCTCAGGAGCCTAAGAGTTTTATGTTTTGAACAGGGGAGATTACATTGGTCAGAAACTGAGAGAGAATGGCTTTGACCCCAAGGGGAAGGGATCCACTACCATGCTGGATGACCTGGTAGGAGTCTCAACACATTGTTCTGGAGTGTACCATCCCAATCCAGCAGTCAAAGATGCACTCTCCAACTTTTGTATAATTTCAACCAGTCATTTTAAAAGTGGTGCGCATTAGGCAAAAGCGGTCCCCATTTAATTGCTTTATTTTTTGCAATTCATATGTGTTACGAATTTGCTGTACTTAAACTCCTGGGGTGCTGCACAGGGTTCGCACAAGGTACTTCCAAGTACTTGAATTTGGCACTGAAAATCAGACATTATCTCAAGTCGGTATTTGAAAAGTACTTGAATTGAAATGAGAGGAGAACAGATAATGAGCAAATATGTTTATAAAAAATATTAGAAAAATGTATTGGTCTTGCGAATTAATTTCCAGGCAGACTACCAAATTTAAATTTCATCACGTGTTTCGCGCTTGATGCCAGGCGAGCACGCTCATTCCACCCACTGCCAGGCAGATACAGAACTGACTGATTAGGCCAGCAAAACATCAAATCGATAGCTAAAATGTCGTGCAAATGTATATTCAATTATGCCTTTTGTGCTTTTGGAACATTTCATGGGATATTTTATTTCAGCTCATGAAACATAGCACCAACACTTTACATGTTGCGTTTTATATTTTTGTTCAGTATAGTTTACCCACCTTTTCACCACTACATCACTGGTCCCTACCAACCCACACAGTGTAAGGTGCAAAAAAATGCGTCAGACTTTGACATTGTGAGCATGGGTGAATCGGCCTTGAAGAGCCATAGGGGGAAAGACACAACGCAGCATCCTGCGCTGGCGCCAGTTCTACATTGTGACTTTTTTTCTGCAACAACCTCCAGAGCATTTTTGCCAATCCACTCCTCCACCGGGCGCCCGCGATATTCTGCTTTATTAAGCGTCAGCTGTGCTCCTGCGGTTCACACATCCCACCCTTCCCCCGGCCGGAAGCGAGACGGTTTTTTGTAGTAGTAGTAGATTCTCCAAATGCCCAATAAAAACAGCAATTAAGCTGGAATTGTGTAGTAATACCAGTAGGCATGACCCCAACCTCTGCTTATCACTACTAAAATTACAACATCAGAAGTACTGATTTACCACTCATGTATGTAGCAACGTAATATTGAGGAGAACTTGTCAGGTAGTGATGCCTACTGAGTTATTTTTTATTTTTTTATGAGGTTGTGGTGATATACTGCCAGCTGGTGGAAACTAGAAACAATTGCATAATATTAACTATTACAAATGGATGGTCCTTGAAAAAGTACTTGAAGGTCTTTGAATTTGACTTGCCACTGTCTGTACAAACCCCCAGTGCATCTTTCATTTGGGATGTTTTATACAGTTAACTGTCCACTGGTTGTGTTTATATGATTATTTCAACATTGTTAGGAGCCCTGTACTTTGTGCTTCCAGGCTCATTATGACTTGGCCATAAGTGTTGCGCTTTGGTGGCTGGAGAAAGAGGAGGGGCATGACGTGATAGACAGAGACGTCGTGTAAGTACATTGATGAAACAATGACTTCTAAACACAACAACACTTAATTATGTCATAACTGTCATGTCTCGTGTCATGTCTTGAGTAACCTTGTCTGAGACCTTGTGTAACTGGAGCTGGTTCTGTGAACCACACCTGTGTTGGGTAACCTTGTCAGAGACCTGAAGAGTTCTGCTGACCTCTTTACCTAATATATTGGTTTAGCATGCCAGGTTACTGTAAATCACTTTATGACCACTGATAGTATAAAAATGGTTTTATAAATAAAACCTTGTTTGACTTTGTTGTTCCCTGTAGTGGAGTGGGTAGCCCAGGGTATAATGTGCAGTACCCCAACCTTCTTGAAAGAGAGGCAATGATCCTCTCTTCCTTCGCTGGGATGATCCTGGTGAGTAGCCGGGGAACTGAGGAATGCCAGGGTCTTGGGAGTCTAACACGGTTCAGTCTGTTGTGTCAACGACCCTTAGACCTTTCCCTTGTTACTTAAAGTACGAATGACCAGTTTCCAAAGAGGCGTTTGGCAGAGTTGGGGAGTCTACTACCACGGCTCAGTCCATAGTGTCAATGACCCTTAAAGTGGTTGTGGGGCTGTTGGAACTGAATCTGATGGTTGTCTGTTGTATTTAATATGAGCTTTAGGTTAACCTCCTCCCTTGTAACTACACAATGAATCACCAGTCTCCATAGCCTTGCTCCTCTGCGGCTAAACTTTGACTTAAGTCAGGTGCAACAGTATATACTTTATATTTCAAACTGGGAAGCATTACCTAGTCCATGACCTTTCCCCTGGGTTGACCATGTAACTGGCCCTTTATGACTACTGTGATTTAACTGTTACTAACTATACTCCCCCTCTGCTCTAACCTCTGTTCTGCTGTCGTCTCTGATCCAGAATAGCTTGCCTGTAGAAGACATTCTAGCCCTCTACAGCACCAAACCATCTGCCGCTTACCTCCACCAGCATTCCAAGGTAGACTGAGTTAAGAATGCTGCACATTTCTCTCTCCTAGTGTTAGACTAGCCTACTCCTAGACTAGCTTACTCCTAGACTAGCCTACTCCTAGACTAGCCTACTCCTAGACTAGCCTACTCCTAGACTAGCGTACTCCTAGACTAGCCTACTCATAGTAGAGCCTACTCCTAGACTAGCCTACTCATAGTAGAGCCTACTCATAGTAGAGCCTACTCCTAGACTAGCCTACTCCTAGACTAGCGTACTCCTAGACCAGCCTACTCATATTAGAGCCTACTCCTAGACTAGCCTACTCATAGTAGAGCCTACTCATAGTAGAGCCTACTCCTAGACTAGCCTACTCATAGTAGAGCCTACTCCTAGACTATCCTACTCATAGTAGAGCCTACTCATAGTAGAGCCTACTCCTAGTAGAGCCTACTCCTACTAGAGCCTACTTCTAGTATAGCCTACTCATAGTAGAGCCTATTCCTAGTATAGTCTAATCCCTCAGCCTAGACATGTAGCCTAATCCTAGTATAGCCTAATATTATATCCTAGTATAGCCTAATGTTATAGCCTAGTATATCCTAATCTTACAGCCTAGTATATCCTAATCTTATAGCCTAGTATAGCCTAATATTATTGCGTAGTATAGCCTAATCTTATACCCTAGTATATCCTAATCTTACAGCCTAGTATAGCCTAATCTTACAGCCTAGTATATCCTAATCTTACAGCCTTGTATAGCCTAATCTTACAGCCTAGTATAGCCTAATCTTATACCCTAGTATAGCCTAATCTTATACCCTAGTATAGCCTAATCTTACAGCCTAGTATAGCCTAATCTTACAGCCTAGTATAGC
>NW_019951252.1:0-6279 GCF_002910315.2 Salvelinus sp. IW2-2015 | reverse complement strand
TGTCAACAGAGTTGTTGTGGTGGTGTAGCGAATGGTCCAAAGTTCTGTTAATGTGGGCGGTAGACTGCAGACACCGTAGGTTTTTGGTTAGTTAAAACCTCTTTGGGCTAGGTGGGACGCTAGCGTCCCATCTCGGCAACATCCGGTGAAATTGCAGAGCGCGAAATTCAAAATACAAAAATCATAATATTAAACATTCATGAAAATACAAGTGTCATACATCATTTAAAAGCTTAACTTCTTATTAATCCAGTCGCTTTGTCAGATTTCAAAAAGGCTTTACGGTGAAAGCATAACATGCAATTATCTGAGGACAGCGCCCCGCATACAAAAGCATTAAGAACATTTTCCAAACCAGCAGAGGCGTCACAAAAGTCAGAAATAGCGACAAAATAAATCACTCACCTTTGAAGGTCTTCCTCTGTTTGCAATCCCAAGGGTCCCAGCTACACAACAAATGGTTATTTTGTTCGATAAAGTCCTTCTTTATATCCCAAAAAAGTCAGTTTAGTTGGTGCGTTTGATTCAGTACAAAGGAATCCCAAAAGTTACCAATAAACTTCGTCCAAACTAGTCAAACAACATTTCTAATCAATCCTCAGGTACCCTAATATGTAAATAAACGATACAATTTAAGACAGAATGTAGTATGTTCAATACCGGAGATAAATAACGAGGTGCACGCCCTCATCCACGCGCGCCAAAGACTACAGTCAAAATGAGAGCCACCTTGAAAAACTACAACTACTAATTCATTTTTCAAAAAACAAGCCTGAAACCCTTTCTAAAGACTGTTGACATCTAGTGGAAGCCATAGGAACTGCAATCTGGGAGGATTTCCTTAGATCCCATAGACAAGCATTTCAATGGGTGGTGAGCTCAAAAAATAAAATTTCCGGATGGATTCTCCTCGGGTTTTTGCCTGCCATATCAGTTCTGTTATACTTACAGACATTATTTTAACACTTTTAGAAACTTCAGTGTTTTCTATCCAATGCTTCCAATTATATGCATATCCTAGCTTCTGGGCCTGAGTAACAGGCAGTTTACTTTGGGCACGTCAGTCATCCGAACTTCCGAATACTGCCCCCTAGCCTTAAGAAGTTTTAATAAGCAGACTAACCCATTTAATATTAAGATGTTTTATAGGGGCAGTGAAATGTGTTGTTTTACAGTGTCAGCCATAGTAGTACAGCACCCCTGGAACAAATTAGGGTTAAGTGCCTTGCTCAAGGGCACATCGGCAGATTTCTGACCTTGTCTGGTAGGGTATTCAAACCAGCTGTCACGTGTGCTCCCTCTCCGGCCTCTAGGTCACCAGGCTGCTGGTTATGGCGCACACATGTCACCATCGTTAGGCGCATCAGCGCATTATGCCACTCAACTGGACTCCATCACCTCCTTGATTATCTGCCCTATATATGTCACTCCCTTTGGTTCCTTCCCCAGGTGTCATTATTTCTGTTTCTGTGTCATGTCTGTGCGTTGTTCGTGTTTTGTATAATTTTACGTTTATTTATGAAAACACTCACTCCCTGAACTTGCTTCCTGACTCTCAGCGCACATCGTTACACCAGTGACCTTCCAGTTACTGGCCCAATGCTCTAAGCGCTAGGCTACACGTGTTTCAGCACTCGTAATGGTATGTAATGTAATGCACTAATCAGTTTAGATTGAAGGTGTAGGCTATTGATATGGTATAGAATCCCACTCATCTAGGTGCAAACCATCACTACAGATGGAAACTGGATCAAGATGATTTGGAAATAATTGGTATGGATGAATGGAGATTTAAATCCCATAGAAGTATGAATGAGCATCCCTTTAGGTTGTCTCACATGAGTAAAACAAGTATGGACTAGTATGGAACAGGAAAGGGGGAAATGTGACATGGTTACCCATTTAACATGATCTATCTGAATGTGAGGCAGAGGAACAATCTGCATGCAGGAATACCATGTCCATGAAAGTTGTCAGAATCAGCAGCTACTTACAGTTGACCACCAGAGTGGCAATGGTTGTAGCTTCACCCAGAGAACTCTTGGCAACCACCTTGTACTCCCCAGCATCCTCAACAGAGCACCAGGGGATGGGGAAGGGTGATGACTCATGTGTTTGTGCCACCATCTTGGCTCCAGGCTGAGCCCAAAGCTAAATCACAAGACATGTCAACATTCTCACGTACAGTGCCTTCAGAAAGTATTGTTACAACCTGAACTTTAAATTGATTAGATGTGGATGTTTTGTCACTGGCCTACACACAATACCGCARAATGTCAAAGTGGAATTATGTTTTTAGAAATGTGTACAAATTGATTAAAAATGAAAAGCTTAAACGTCTTGAGTCAATAAGTATTCAACCCCTTTGTTATGGCAAACCTAAATAAGTTCAGGAGTAAAAATGTGCTTAACAAGTCACATAATAAGTTGCATGGACTTGCATGTGTCTAATAATAGTGTTTAACATTATTTTTGAATGACTACCTCATCTTTGTACCCCACACATACAACTATCTATAAGGTCCCTCAGTTGAGCAGTGAATTTCAAACACAGAGTCAACCACAAAGACCAGGGAGGTTTTCCAATGCCCTTTGAGCATGTTGAAGTTATTAATAATACTTTGGATGGTGTATTAATACACCCAGTCACTACAGAGATACAGGTGTCCTTCCAAACTCAGTTGCTGGAGAGGAAGGAAACCGCTCAGGAATTTCACCATGAGGCCAATTGTGACTTTCAAACAGTTACAGAGTTTAATGGCTTTGATAGGAGAAAACTGAGGATGGATCAACAGCATTGTAGTTACTCCACAATACTAACCTAATTTCCAGAGTGAAAATAAGGAAGCCTGTACAGAAAAAACATATTCCAAAACATGCATCCTGTTTGCAACATGGAACTAAAATACAAGGTATTTTGTGTAGATGGGTGAGAGAATTTTTTTTTTAAATCCATTTTGAATTCAGCCTGTAACACAACAAAATGTGGAATAAGTCAAGGGGTGTGAATACTTTCTGAAGACAGTATAGTTCACTCTCATATTCAGGAAGGGGGAGGAAATGGAAGAGGGGAGTGGAAGTAACTACAACATCTTGAACAGCAGGGTGCTAAAGGTATACAGCTGTTCCCTGGACACCATATGTGAATTGATTGCCCCCCGTCTATCTTCAGAGCTGCGAAGTGACTTAAACTGGGACATGCTTAACACCCCAGCCATCCTACAATCTAAGCTTGATGCCCTCAATCTCAAACAAATGATCAATGAACCTACCAGGTACAACCCTAAATCCGTAAACACGGGCACCCTCATAGATATCATCCTAACCAACTTGCTCTCCAAATACACCTCTGCTGTTTTCAACCAAGATCTCAGCGATCACTGCCTCATTGCCGGCATCCGCAATGGGTCTGCGGTCAAACGACCACCCCTCATCACTATCAAACACTCCCTAAAACACTTCAGCGAGCAGGCCTTTCTAATCGACCTGGCCCAGGTATCCTGGAAGGATATTGAAAAATGTAGAACCAGGAACAGATTTAGCTCTTGGTTCACTCCAGACCTGACTGCCCTTGACCAGCACAAAAACTTATTGTGTCGTATTGCATTAGCATCGAAAAGCCCCCATGATATGCAACTTTTCAGGGAAGTTAAGAACCAATATACACAGGCAGTTAGGAAAGCTAAGGCTAGGTTTTTAAAACAGAAATTTGCATCCTGTAACACAAACTCAAAAAAGTTCCGGGACACTGTAAAGTCCATGGAGAATAAGAGCACCTCCTCCCAGCTGCCCACTGCACTGAGGCTAGGAAACATTGTCACCACCGATAAATCCACTATAATCGTGAATTTCAATAAGCATTTTTCTACGGCTGGCCATGCTTTCCACCTGGCTACCCCTACCCTGGTCAACTGCCCTGCATCCCCCACAGCAACTTGCCCAAGCCTCCCCCATTTCTCCTTCACCCAAATCCAGATAGCTGATGTTCTGAAAGAGCTGCAAAATCTGGAGCCCTACATATCAGCCGGGCTAGACAATCTGGACCCTCTCTTTCTACAATTATCTGCCGCAATTGTTGCAAACCCTATCACTAGCCTGTTTAACCTCTCTTAAGTATCGTCTGAGATTCCCATAGATTGGAAAGCGGCCGCGATCATCCCCCTCTTCAAAGTGGGAGACACTCAAGACCCGAACTGCTACAGACCTATATCTATCCTACCCTGCCTTTATAATGTCTTCGAAAGCCAGGTTAACAAACAGTTTACCGACCATTTCGAATCCCACCATACCTTCTCCGCTATGCAATCTGGTTTCAGAGCTGGTCATGGGTTCACCTCAGCCACGCTCAAGGTCCAAAACGATATCATAACCTCCATTGATAAGAGACATTACTGTGCAGCCGTATTCATCGACCTGGCCAAGGCTTTAGACTCTGTCAATCACCACATTCTTATCGACAGACTCAACAGCCTTGGTTTCTCAAATGGTTTCTCAGTGTGTCAAATCGGAGGGCCTGTTGTCCGGACCTCTGGCAGTCTCTGTGGGGGTGTCACAGTGTTCAATTCTCGGGCCAACTCTCTTCTCTGTATACATCAATGATGTCGCTCTTGCTGCTGGTGATTCTCTGATCCACCTCTACGCAGACGACACCATTCTGTATACTTCTGGCCCTTCTTTGGACACTGTGTTAACTAACCTCCAGACGAGCTTCAATGCCATACAACTCTCCTTCCGTGGCCTGCTACTGCTCTGAAATGCTAGTAAAACTAAATGCATGCTCTTCAACCGATCGCTGCCCACACCTGCCCGCCCGTCCAGCATCACTACTCTGGACGGTTCTGACTTAAGAATATGTGGAAAACTACAAATACCTAGGTGTCTGGTTAGACTGTAAACTCTCCTTCCAGACTCACATTAAGTATCTCCAATCCAAAATGAAATCTAGAATCGGCTACCTATTTCGCAACAAAGCATCCTTCACTCATGCTGCCAAACATACCCTTGTAAAACTGACCATCCTACCGATCCTCGACTTCGGCGATGTCATCTACAAAATAGTCTCCAACACTCTACTCAGCAAATTGGATGCAGTCTATCACAGTGTCATCCGTTTTGTCACCAAAGCCCAATATACTACCCACCACAGCGACCTGTACGCTCTCGTTGGCTGGCACTCGCTTCATACTCGTCCCCAAACCCACTGGCTCCAGGTCATCTATAAGTCTTTGCTAGGTAAAGCCCCACCTTATCTCAGCTCACTGGTCACCATAGCAGCACCCACCCGTAGCACGCACTCCAGCAGGTATATCTCACTGGTCACCCCCAAAGCCAATTCTTCCTTTGGCCGCCTTAACTTCCAGTTCTCTGCTGCCAATGACTGGAACGAACTGCAAAAATCACTGAAGCTGGAGGCTCATATTTCCCTCACTAGCTTTAAGCACCAGCTGTCAGAGCAGCTCACAGATCACTGCACCTGTACATAGCCGATCTGTAAATAGCCCATCCAACTACCTCATCTCCATGCTGTATTTATTTATTTATCTTGCTCCTTTGCACCCCAGTATCTCTACTTGCACATTCATCTTCTGCACATCTATCACCCCAGTGTTTAATTGCTAAACTGTAATTATTTCGCCACTATGGCCTATTTATTGCCTTACCTCCCTAATCTTACTACTTTTGCACACACTGTATATAGATTTTTCTACTGTATTATTGACTGTATGTTTGTTTATTCCATGTGTAACTCTGTGTTGTTGTATGTGTCGAACTGCTTTGCTTTATCTTGGCCAGGTCGCAGTTGTAAATGAGAACTTGTTCTCAACTAGCCTACCTGGTTAAATAAAGGTGAAAWAAAWAAAAAWAATACATATGAAAATTATTTTGGTTACCTTCTGATTTCCAGCGAGTTGAGGCCAAACTTCTGCTTCAGACTGTAGTTCCAGGCCTGGCCATAAGCACTCAGAGGTACCCCATTATTATACCTGGGAATGGAGCGAGTTAATAACAGTCCAAATGACTAACAAAACTTAACATAAACTAACAAAAATCCCAATTAAATGTAAACATGACCACTGTTAAGCAATGTTCCTGCCCGTTGATAATTATGCTAATCTATGCAACAGTTAATATGACTCCTTTAGCATATAGATGGCTTTTGATCTCCCATTTCTTCTTGAGCTCCGTCTCAGTCGAGTCAAGACTCTCGGAGCTCATTGGGATGCATGCGTCCCATCTGGGATTGTTCAACTCATAAGCCGCAGGTCATCTGGTCCACAG
>NW_019951251.1:0-6280 GCF_002910315.2 Salvelinus sp. IW2-2015 | reverse complement strand
CAAAGGTATTTGGACATAAAGATGGACTTTATTGAACAAAACTAACATTTATTGTCGAACTGGGATTCCTGGAAGTGCATTCCGATGAAGATCATCAAAGGTAAGTGAATATTTATAACGCTATTTCTGACTTTTGTTGACTCCACAACTTGGCGGGTATCTGTATGGCTTGTTTTGGTGGCTGAGCGCTGTACTCAGATTATCGCATGGTGTGCTTTCGCCGTAAAGCTTTTTTGAAATCTGACAGCGGTTGCAGTAAGGAGAAGTTTATTTTTAAGGATCGGACCCTTTCTTTCAATTTTCGCCTAAAATGACATACCCAAATCTAAAACAGCAGGGGTTCAAACTTAAAAATAGATTTTATCAAACAAAACTATGCTACATTTTATCTCTGGGACCATCAGGATGACAAATCAGAGCAAGATTACTGAATATAAGTACATTATTTACCTTCAGAGGTTGCCATTGCCGTGATAAGTTTTTTGATGTTGTGCACTCATCAACAATAGTTATTTTTCACTGTAATAGCTACTGTAAATTGGACAGTGCAGTTAGATTAACAAGAATTTAAGCTTTCTGCCCATATAAGACATGTCTATGTCCTGGGATATGTTCTTGTTACTTACAACGTCATGCTAATCACATTAAAGCACGTTAGCTCAACAGTCCCGGTGGAGGGGAAACAATCCCGTAGAGGTGAATAAAGTAGCAGGGTTGACCTTAACACATTTGTCAATTTCATCTTAAATCAGGCATAAATCCTCTTGTGACAGAGGGAAGGGAAGCTTGTTGTGTGCAACATGGAGGGGCAATTGAATGCAAGCTTCACAAAATAATATGAAATTGTTAAAACATTTCTAGCTTGTCTGCCTCTTGGTAACAGGGTTAACTTGTTAACACATACCCACTCAGTTTTCCACCACAGAACACCAGAAAATGACCAAAAAGAGAACAGCTCACCTGCTTTTACACCATGATTTGACTATGACATGTTCAATGTTTCTTTAAAAATATATATTAACCATATTAAAACGAGAGTTCAGTTCACGTAACAGGGTTGACCTTAAAATGACTGACAGGTATTTTATTTTTTTCACCTTAAAATGAATCACTAATCTTCAGAAATGACTTTGTCAGAGCAGCAAAATAACTAGGGCTTTACAATGACGGTGAGAACTTGGAGACATTTTGTGATTTAAGTGGATTAAAATCTTCCTTAAAGTCAGACGTGCATGGAGGAACTTGTCATAATATAACAATTTGGCACTTTAGCAAGTCTTTATTCATATAAAACAATCTGATTTATTGAATTATCAATATGGTCTATAATAAAGGGCACTTCATCGAATATATTACAGGCTTTTAAAATTCAATTTCAATTTAGAGTGACTGCCCCCCTAAAAAGCACCTTCTCGTTTTGAAAATGGCCTACAGAGGCATTGATATGAGTCAAACATTTTATTCTAGTGTCAAAATTGACTAGAAAATGTAAATAGGATAATTTTGGTAAAAMTCAGTCTCGTCCAAAACAGATTTGCGAGATGATAGGAAAAAATGGTGTCGTGGAATGAAGGGTACAGTAACAGTTTTCCTTAATCCTGCCCACGYCTGGCAGCACCCAAGTAATCATTCATTCGGAGCATCGCTGCACGCAACCCGATCGTAACGCCAATGGTCAATTTGGTTTGACATTTGATTTTCCCATGGGGCTAGTTAGGGAGACCATCTGTAAATTACACAATGTACATGGGACAATATTTTTAAAAGGTCAACAGCTCCAAATTTCAATGACTTAATCTCAAATCAACTATAAATTGTAGAAATTCATATACAAATATTGAAAGCATTTAATGAGAACTAAAAGATGTGCAATATGAAAATGATTGTCCCATTTACATTGTGTAATTTATTGACAGTCCCTGGCAGGGTTTCCGTTAYKTGGTAATAGTTTTTTAGCCTATTCATTAATGTAAATACCAGTCGATGTAAATASATTTGAACAGTCATGCTTATCAGTCTATAGGTTAGTTTGCATAATTGAGTGGAATTAAATTGGTGCGCATGTATGTTCGGTATGTATCTTATCACACACGCACAGCATACAGAGCTTTAGAGCGGAAAATCTGTCCGACAGCGCTGTTGCTGCAGTACAGCATCTCAAACAGCAGTGCGTAGGCAACGGAAGGCAGCCTTCATCAGCGCAATAAACACCACTTTGTAATGKGCTGGAGGCAGTATGCATTTTGAAAACACATACTTAATCATTGCAAACCTGAACGTTTTACTGCATATTATGAGGCATGTGTAACCTTGCTTCAAAGTAGCCTAGCCAAAATCAGACCATATATGTAGACGCAATTATTTTATATCAACTTTCTTTCACAGTTCATTAGCCAAAGGCACAATCCTAGTCATGCATGCTACTTGTTGCATATTACATCTCCCTTCTTTATAAATGTAGAACTGATATTTTCATTTGTCACATGAAACCGCTTGCTTTTGACATGTGTTTTCCKGCTAATTGCATTATGGAACAAACATTTGCGTGTAGCCTACTGCCTTGTGCACATTGCTGTGCCTATAATGTGAAGAAATAATAGTTTGTCAACGTTTTTAAGCCAAACGTTCTGATCTGTTGCCATCAGACTCATTGCTATATAAAAAAAAAAATATATATGTGTAGCCTAGGCCTACTGGCAGTATGAATTTGGGACCTATCGTTCCACAACTTTCCCAGAGTCTGTCTGGAATAGGCCATTTCTTTCTCCACATGCTGACCAATATAATAGGTCAACTTTTCTACTATAGGGGATAGTAGATTGACAGGCTAGTGATTTTGCTGTTCGTTACTCGTATTGTTGGCTTTGGAAAAGTAAATGTGGGCATCAGAAATTCAGTAAGAAGAARCGCACATCGTTGCATCCTCGACTTGCATGTTCTGTTAAGAAAAYTTACCATAATCTAAATGTGATTTCTGTTATTCTCAGTGCCGTGGGTGGATGCATAATCAGGTTACACACCCAATTATTATTGGGCCCTTACATTTCTCAAATGTCTGGTAAATTCAAAATGCTGCCGGTCAAATGTCCGGCACCACATTTTCCTCACGGAAAGCCTGGTTCTTAACTATCCCCAGAAATAGGCTATCCAAAGTCAAACCAATTTTGCCACAGTGGCACACCAGCAAGCTGAAGCTAATTTGCTAAATGATTTGGCTAACTCTTCCCACCTGCAAACACACACGAGACACCCACATCAAACCACACACTGAAACTAACTCATGTCATGGCCGCTAGCATTTCTTAATTAGCCAAATCTAAAATGAGGCCAAATCTGGAAATTAAGTTGCCCTTTAAAATATCAGCAAAAGGCACTTATTTCCTGTAACTACCCAGTAGCAATGTGTCCAACTCAAGTTATTTCAAGGACAAACAGAGATCGCTTTTGTTTACAAAACATTTATTTGGAAAAGTGATTAACCATTGTTGATTCTTGCACTGACACATAGCCGTAAATATATTTGTGACCGCTAACCAGAAGACATTCTTTGCACCCCCAGCAAGTGCACCGTGCCAGCGGACAATCACACTTTTCCAGAGGTGTGGTCATTTCAGACTTGTGGCTTATTTAACCATTTCCTGCAACAACAAAAAAAGTACTGTCTCTTCTATGTTTCCCAACTCTTCTCTCCAATAGGTTATTGTATTCTCAGATGTGCGATATATTGGCCCTTGGGCACAATAGCCCATTGATTTCTCTGTGGCTAAGCCTGGGATTCCATTTGTGTGTACTGATTTAAAGGCTCTTATGTAATTGTGTTTGGTGAGATCGAAATAACCCTCCATTTGGACCAGAGGCGAGAGAACGGAGCAACTCTTTCCATTTTCCAGCTCTGAGTGAAAACACTCTAAACTTTGCACCCCATTGAATACGCCACTGACCTGCACTGCCCCAAAATCGATAGACCCTGCTCGAACAGGAAGTGCCCATGACTTCCTGTCTCCCATCTTGTGAGAGTAGAGAGGCCTGAGAGTTCCTAGATAGAGGTGGTTTCCTGTGGTTGTAGCTGGACTGGGAGAGCAGACCGGCAGGCAGTGCTGGGAAACCTGCCCACTGTGACCGTTCTCCTTAAAAGAGCCTGACTGTTTTGGAACACAAGGGAGGTTACCATAACAAAGTGCCTGAGTTCTAAAGAGCCTGGCTAGATGGTGTTTTCCTGTTAACAAGTGCAGGGAAACTGCTCTGGGACCTGTTTCGCCCTACCACCCATGACAACACATCGACTGCTTCCACACAACTGCTTCTCCTTCAAATGTTGAAAGTATTCTCATGATAATATCTGAACTCAGAAATGTTGGTTTGTTACCAAAACACTGATCTGTTGTGTGTGTGTGTATATATAAAGAGTGAGGCAAGCGTTGGTCTAGTCGAGGCTTGTTGCTGAAGTGAGTTTAGTTTCTTTGGAGTCTGGAATGCTCTCGCTGCTGCTCTGACAGTTTGTTTGATTCTGGTGCTCTCTCATCCATCCAGATGGGGTGTTATTTGGGTGCACTGAGCTTTTGGGTGGTCGTGGGGTCAGCCATGCCTCTGCAAGGCTTTTAAAGGCTGGTTTAAAGACCACCTCCCTACATGATAAAACATCCCCCTCATTTACTCAAGTACTTCCTAAGACCTGCTAAAGTGTATGAATGGTGTGCAATATATGTTACATTCTACAGATTATCTTGCTACCATACCATTATGTAATTCAAACGGTCGGATATCTATTCATGCCAGCCTGTATCCTTTAGATGAAGGATGCTATTTTGGTTGATCAGCACCCACACATACAGTTGAAGTCAGAAGTTTACATACACCTTAGCCAAATACATTTAAACTCAGTTTTTCACAATTTCTGACATTTAATCCTAGTAAAAATTCCTAATTTAGGTCAGTTAGGATCACCACTTTATTTTAAGAATGTGAAATGTCAGAATAATAGTAGAGAGTGATTTATTTCAGCTTTTATTTCTTTCATCACATTCCCAGGGGTTCAGAAGTTTACATACACTCAATTAGTATTTGGTAGCATTGCCTTTAAATTGTTTAACTTGGGACAAACCTTTCAGGTAGCCTTCCACAAGCTTCCCACAATAAGTTGGGTGAATTTTGGCCCATTCCTCCTAACAGAGCTGGTGTAACTGAGTTGGGTTTGTAGGCCTCCTTGCTCGCACACACTTTTTCAGTTKTGCCCACAAATTCTCTATGGGATTGAGGTCAGGGATTTGTGATGGCKARTCCAATACCTTGACTTTGTTGTCCTTAAGCCATTTTGCCACAACMTTGGAAGTATGTGGGGTCATTGTCCATTTGGGAGACCCATTTGCGACCAAGCTTTACCTTCCTGACTGATGTCTTGAGATGTTGCTTCAATATATCCACATAATTTTCCTACTTCATGATGCCATCTATTTTGTGAAGTGCACCAGTCCCTACTGCAGCAAAGCACCCCCTCAACATGATGCTGCCACCCCCGTGCTCCACGGTTGGGAAGCTGTTCTCTGGCTTGCAAGCCTCCCCCTTTTTCCTCCAAACATAACAATGGTCATTATGGCCAAACAGGACATTTCTCCAAAAAGTACAATCTTTGTCCCCATGTGTAGTTGCAAACCGTAGTCTGACTTTTTTTAAGGCGGTTTTGGAGCAGTGGCTTCTTCCTTGCTGAGCGGCCTTTCAGGTTATGTCGATATAAGACTCGGTTTACTGTGAATATAGATACTTTTGTACCTGTTTCCTCCAGCATCTTCACAAGGTCCTTTGCTGTTGTTCTGGGATTGATTTGCACTTTTCGCACCAAAGTACGTTCATCTCTAGGAAACAGAACGCGTCTCCTTCCTGAGTGGTATGATGGCTGTGTGGTCTCATGGTGTTTATACTTGCGTACTATTGTTTGTGCAGATGAACGTGGTACCTTCAGGCATTTGGAAATTGCTTTTCCAAATTGCTTTTCCAAATTTTCCCCCTGAGGTCTTGGTTGATTTTCCCATGATGTCAAGCAAAGAGGCACCGAGTTTGAAGGTAGGTCTTGAAATACAACAACAGGTACACCTCCAATTGACTCAAATTATGTCAATAAGCCAGAAGCATCTAAAGCCATGACATCATTTCTGGAATTCTCCAAGCTGTTTAAAGACACAGTCAACTTCGTGTATGTAAACTTCAACCACTCAATTTTGTTGAGTGGTTGAAAAACAGGTTTTAATGACTCCAACCTAAGTGTATGTAAACTTCCGACTTCAAC
>NW_019951250.1:0-6281 GCF_002910315.2 Salvelinus sp. IW2-2015 | reverse complement strand
CGAGTAAGCTCAAGGTTCGGTACCTATGCTAACATAACTGCCTTTGTCGTCAAAGAGACCTCGCTTTAAAATGCTTGTAGTACAGAAACGCATGTAACAACGGTGATGATGGTTATATGCATGGGTTCCAGTATTGTTTCAACTGTTTTGTAAGATGTATGTACCTTTATCCTAGCCGAATGCCTTGACAAATCTACTCTGTGGTGTGCAAGATAATTCGATCATTGACACTTTAAATTGATTTGGGCGAAATCAAAATCCCTAGAAAGCAGTCGGGCGGCAGGAGCGCATATGGATTCGCGCCTCTCATGATTTACTATAACCATTCACCTTCAAATTCACAATTAGCCACTCTCTAGCAACTTTTTATATCCTAACTAAGCCATGTGCAATAAGAGACTTATAATAGTAACCGGTTAGTTTAGAATCTATACATCGTCACTGACTGTCCAACAGAAAATCTAAACAAGTAGTCTGACCTATCTGAGTAAGGCGTTAGAGTCCAAAGCTCTTAGTTCAAAAGTCACAAAAAATATCTTATTGAAAATCTGGTATATGATATTACTAAAATTGTGACAGGATATGCATACTATAAAATGGTGCATAACATGAGTCGACAGGGAAAATTGGTTTATATGACCCATTCGCGGATACTATTGCCTTCCAGATGTCTACACATATGCCCTGATCAAGTGGGTGGATGAGGAGGCTTCTATGTATCACCAAATGATGTGTTGAGCCGAGGTGGCGTAGCTAGTATCATGTAAGTCATTTCTTGTTACATAAAAACCTGGTTAAAAAATTGACTATAATAGGACAACAGACGATTTTAGAAAAATTTGCTTGCTGAAATCATGCTGTAGCTTATAGAAATACACCATGGAATCGTCACCCTAGCATTCTGGTTGACTGCCAATAACTTGGGTTTGGTGGTGGCTCCTGGGCTCTCCATTCCTTAATTGAAACAGAGGTTGAACGGTTCTGGGTGGCAAGACCCATTATGGAACACCATCTGTCGTTAGTTTCCAAAGCCCTGTCAGCTGCTCCTCAGCCTTGAGTTCACAAATTGTGATCGCTTGGCGGTTACTCCTATCGTAAGAGTGGGCTTATTAACAGACGAAATGGACATGAGAAAAGTACCATTAAGACGAGTATTTGGAGCCCATTAAAGGATAATATTTCCTCTCGGTGATCTGGACTCCACAAGCTAGGACATAATCAACCATTTACATTTGATATAAAATTGATGACAGTCTTGATCTACTATGAATTTCTCATTTGGGTTTACAAATGTTGAAGTATTGTATTTTTTCTTAATGTTATCATAATGCGACTTGTAATGTGAGGAGGTAATTGGTGTGCCTACAGTTTTATCAAGTATCGCCAGCCAATCAAACAATTTTGCAAACAATCCATATTCTTCAATAAAAACTGGAATATATATAATGAATCAATCTCCATAATCTATTTTTAAACTAGAAAATAAATAACGTTATTTGTGAAGCTCACAGCATTATTGTCACTCAGGCCCTGTATTCAGCAGCAATATTTTAATATATGGTTGTGTCTATATGAGTCAAGTTTGGTAAGCAGGGGTTTAAAGGAAATGATCCTACGCTCGGCAAGATCATTGAGGGTCCTGGGCGCGTTTGAGAAAGATAATATATTTGCACTTTTCGAGTCTACCTTCATTTAGAATACAAACCGGGTAAAAAAACAAATTATAACGCTGATAGATGTATCACAAAGGACATTATATATGTTTAAGAGTTGCCATGTGTCCTGTCAAGTTGATAAATCCCTGAACACTACTTCTTAACGTTGGGCTACGTGCCSTAACTATATAGTCTCTCTCATTGAAATATCATGGATGAGGTCATATGTCATTTCCTAAGGCTATAAAAAAGGAAATTTCAAGCAGGGAAACTGAAAGAGCATTGAAAATTCCATCTCTTCACCTTGCATAGCTGCTGACGAAATGTTTCGTTCTTGTCTTCTGTWTGCAGGTGTGCGCAAGAATGTTGCTCAAAGCATGGGCTATGCAAATACTTATTTGTACCAATACGTCATCAAAACAGAGAATACTATAATGGCAGGTACACAGTGCTCTTCACGCAATGCATTTTAAATACAGTAGCCTATGCATTATTTGTAGTTCAATTTTACCTTTAAGTACGCATGATAACCTACAGTATAAGCATTTAAAGGCATACTGTTTATATCCCCTCTCTCAAGGGATGGAACGTGTAACTAATTGCACAGCTACTCTGTTACAGAAAGAACAACATGATGATAATAGTTGGACTCCACACAGCTGCTCCACTGCAGTTATCTTAATGTACTACATGTAGCATCCATGGCATTTCATTATTTCGTTGTAAAACAAATTGACATTGAAATATAAAAAGGTAGTTCAAACGATTTCTTGTGGACCTTATTTTTTATTTACAGCTAGATACAAAGCAATTAGTAACGAAGCAAGTTGGGAGAAGTAGGTTCAGTTTAGGAAAAGGGTTTAGGGTGGCAAAAAATGCTAATAAATAAATAATAGCAACCTTTGTCGCGGGGGATGATGCCATCGGTGAATACAAACCATAAATCACTTTCACTTTCGATAACAGCAGGTTTTACATACCCCTGCATTTCGTCATCTATCCCAGTAGGTAGAACGTTACACGTCACCTTTTAAGATGGTTAGCTCAATTGTCCTGCATTCTATTTGTAGCCATCTTCTCATATGGTTTTGAACATAACCTTTATATATTTTTATGAATATATCACATGATTTCACATGATTGATTTGTTTATGTAATTATTTGGTTATTTATTTAAATGAACTGTACAATGCAATTCAGCGCTTAGCTGCCAAGCATGTACACCATGACAATAAACTAAACCTTAATATAAATACGATTCATACCTACTGGATATGTTATTGGCTATAGGCCCCAAAATTAAAAACGGTCTAAAACTGCATTATAATCTACAATACTCACTATCTCCTAAGAAATTCGCCTGTCAAATGTAAGTAAGAGTGTAATCTGATTGAGACAACCCCATATAAAACACGGTTGACATTTTCTGATCTGCTTGAAGTGATGTCAACAGGCCAGCAGGGGACATTCTTCCCCCTTAGGTGCTGTTGTGAGGATAATTTTTTTTAGAGAGGATGGTTGCTTAAAATTCATGTATGGGGACATATACTGTAGCAGTTAGTGCTAGACAAGACAAGATATGGATGCTTAGAATTCTTAATTTACTGAATGAATCACTTGAATGCCATTCTCAACTGTGTGCTTTAAAATATAAGTTGAATACATTTGGAGATGAAATCAAAGCAAATAAAATCAAATTAAATTGATTTGTCACCAATACACAGTTTTAGCAGCGGAGATGTATAAAAGTTCGCGAGTGATATCCTTACCACCGGCTACACACCTGGCTTGTCAAAGGAAGAGTTTGTGCCGGCTATAGCGGGA
Organism: Salvelinus sp. IW2-2015; assembly: GCF_002910315.2. Taxonomy (NCBI): domain Eukaryota; kingdom Metazoa; phylum Chordata; class Actinopteri; order Salmoniformes; family Salmonidae; genus Salvelinus; species Salvelinus sp. IW2-2015. The sequence goes on along the minus strand of NW_019951250.1, from coordinate 2,802 downwards.
ATCAGGGTTAAATGTTCAGCTTATTTTATGCCTTTTAAAAAGAACATACGCTGATATTCGCGACTTGCTTAAACAAATTGCTTTGCAACTGACAATTGAGACTGTACACTATGAAATAAGGGGATAAGAAGCAGATAGAGGCAATCTGTACTTTCGATTAAGACATGAGCACCGCTAGACAAGACTAGTCAATATAACTATTTGTTTAGCACTTTTGAAATGGTACATGGGCAGATAATTCCAGAACATGGTCATTCTTACAGTGTTCTCCCTGTACACCAAGTCAGAAAGTAGGATAAATATTTCAATATCAATGTTTGGCATTCTCGCGAAAAAGGCTTATAGGCGTGCAGCGAAGCTCTAGAAAAGCAAATCACTGAAGCTGGAACCCATATCTTCCCTCACTCAATTTAAGCACCATCTGTCAGAGCAGCTCACAGATCACTGCAACCTCTACGATGCGCCCATCTGGTAAATAGCCCATTCAAAACTACTTAATCCCCAAACTGTTAATTTATTTATTTATTGCTGCCTTGCAACCCAGTATCTCTTATTGCACATTACATCTTCCTGGCACAATCTACTCACTTCAGTGTTTTAATTTGCTAAATTGTAATATTTCGCACTAGGCACTATTGCCTACACTCCCTTTATTCTTAACCTTTTCATTGGGGCCAACCCCCACAAAACTTGATAATAGAACTTTTTTTCTTTTGTGTTATTGACTGTAATGTTTGTTTTATTCCATGTGTAACTCTGTAGTATGTGTTTCTGTGTCGTCAACTCGCTTTACTTTAGTTCTTGGCCAGTTCGCAGTTGTAAATCGAGAACTGTGTTTCAACTAGCCTATCCTGGTTGCTTAATACATATGTGAAATAAAGAAATAAGGCTCTGGAATTCATCTGGATAGTGGGTGCTTTCAAAGACAACCGTGAACTCGGATGAAAAAAAATGGTTGAATCGTCCTGAATGACGTCAACGCTGATCTTCAGGTCGAGCTCTAGAAAGAGTCATAGTTTCCAATGTAGCTTTTTCCGACGTTGGATGAATGTTTCAAAACGTATGTTCCCACGAGCGATCCGGTCTGACTCCTAAGCGTCAGATTTGCAGTTCCGTTCCCAGTTGGTCTTGAAACTCTCTAACGTCAGATTTTGCGTTCCGAGTTTAACACGTTTGTGTATTGAGCGCAAGGCGTAATAGAATAATGCTTTCAATGTGACATGCATGGCAAAATGTTGAATGTATTTTTTTGATATAATTTCAACTAGGAAAAGAGACCCTATAAGTCTTAGCCTTGGGGTCAACACAGCACTCCAAGAATGGTAGGAAGAAACAGGTTGGGCTATGGGGTGGGATTTCGTCTTTGGTTGGCAATGAAAGCTTTGACAGTTAGCCTACTGGGATTTTCTTCAAACTACCATTGTTGAATTTTGCGTTTTCTAACTTCGCTGGTTTAAGTGTTTATGTCCAGATTGGCTCTAGCAGACACTATACTTTTTATTATATATAATTTTCTCTTTATTAATTTTCTTCAATATGACAAGGATTAAAATAGGATTTGCCAGTAGATTGCAACGCTTGTATTCATGATGATGACTTGCTAGCTAAGATTTTGGAATGTAATGATGTTGACATCACCTCAGCTCCCATCCAAGTCTACTGTAGAGATAACCATGTGTGATAACCTGGATATAATTTTTTACTCCGTGGACCAATGGACCTTTGTTTAGGAGCCTTCATTGGAGCAAACGTCTAAATGTAACTCTCAGTGGCTAGCAGCCAAGGGGCTTTGAAGACTTTAAGCTCTAACCCGTAGACTTGTGGTGGACGTAGTTCTCCCCATGAGTTGACAGACTCTGAGCCAATCAACAGCGCACACGCTACGTAATTTCTGCTGGCTTGCTTCTCCACCACAGAAAGCACTGAGCTAGGCGGAAACACCTGCATTTTCGGGTTGCCTGTTTGCTCAAGAAAACAAAAAAAGAGATCCTTGTTAGTATGCGCGTTTATAAGTCATGATAAACATATGTTGTTTTTTTACATCCTGTTTGCAAACTGATATGGGGACACGTATTTAATGCCAAAGTAACATAGGCAATAAATACAGCGAAAGCGCTCATTTGCTAAAAATAGGTGTGCTCATCTGAGGTGGAGCTCTGGCAAGTCTTCGGCCACTGAAAGAATGGGTCGACTGCAAAAAAACACTTTTTATACTCCGACTTATACTTTGTATATAAAGGTTATGTTCAACACCACATGTGAGAAGATGGCTACAAAAAGAATGCAGGACATTAGCTAACCATCTTCTAAAAGGTGACGTGTAACGTTCTACCGTACTGGATAGATGACGAAATGCAGTGGTATGGAAAAACGTTCTGTGCCATTGGCCAGCTTCAGTAAAAATTAGTCCGTGCAAAACACACTCAAGTCTCAACACGATCATCGTGAACGAGGTGCAACCTTCCGGGATGTTTGCACATTTTTTATGATATGCCATAATATTTTGGACTTTGTGGCTGTGGATCCTAATGAAAACCGCCAAAAAGGATCATTCGCCCCATCTTTTGGCGCAAAACTACTGGGCTTTAAAATAACACTAGCTCATTTCCGTCAGCCCGTAGAATGTTATCGTCAGTCGTAATTTGCACGGCTACAACCAAACCGGTTCCAGCGGCATTTTGCATCCGCGTGCTCGTGATGATTTTGTCTATCCCACAGCGGTTATTACAAACAGGTTTAAAATAACCAAAAGCAAGCGTCTGACTCACCTATAATAGAAGACCACAGATGAAATATTAAAAT
>NW_019951249.1:0-6284 GCF_002910315.2 Salvelinus sp. IW2-2015 | reverse complement strand
CAGGAATGATGTCAGGATGTCTTTCCTGTGTTAAACAGCCTCTTCAGAATCAGAACAAAGGGTTTTATATAGCACAGTTTGTGTGTGTTCGTTCATGCGTGCATGTGTGTGTATGTATCTGTGTGCATGTGAGCTTCGTCTCTCCAGTGTATCTGCACAGTGAGAGAGGAGATAGGTCCAGTTCCTTCATAGATGGGTTTGGCCCACAGTGAGTAGACAGGTTCCCCTCTGGTTGAAACATCAAACGGACAGACTGGTACCTGTGGCACTACAGGCAAAACGTGACAAACAGATCAATACCTCTGTTTAGCAAGACATATCTCTCCCTCACAGCTTCCAACTCCCCTGCCTGTTCTCCTGATGCTGTCGGCTTCTCATCTTTTCTCTCTGTCTCCCTCGGTTCTCGCTTTCTTTTCTACTTTACTCTTCTTTGTTCATTTCTCTACCTCTGTGTCCCTCCTGGCCTCTCTCTCTGTCTCACACTATTGATTCTCTCTCCGTCTTTCTTTCTCGTCTCTGTTCATCTCTTCTTCCTTCTTCTCTCTCTTTCTCCCATCTATGTCCCTCTCTTCCCCCATTCCAGCCCTCATTCACTCAGCCCTTTCCAACTTCTCCTCTCTCTCCCATCTCTCTCCCTCTCTTCCCCATCTATCTCTGTCCCTCCATCYCTTCACTCATCCCCCTTCTCCTCTGCTGTTTTCTTCCAGCTGGGTGGGTTACCAGTTCCCTGGATACCGTGGTTCCCAGTACCTCCTGGAGAAGGGTGACTACAAGCACTTCAATGAGTTCGGCGCCCGTCACCCCCAGTTCCAGTCTGTGAGGCGTATCCGTGACATGCAGTGGCACCAGCACGGCTGCTACACCTTGTCCAGCAAGTGAGGGTCCCAGAGGGCGAGAAAGAGAGTGAGCGGAGGAGAGGCGGAGGAAGGGCACAGTAGAGGAGGAGGAGGAGGAGGAGGGGGGAAGGCTAAAAGGGACAGGAAGAAAGCACCCTATCTATAAGAAGATAGAAAGCTCCCTCCATCCCTCCATCCGACCCCTCATCCCCCCGGTGATCCTCTCCGTGGTTAGATCATTTTTTTTAGAGCGAGGGAGAGAGCGAGGGATGGAGGGAGGTAATTGTTTTTTCCCCTCTTGAGACGGCGCCCTCTACCTGTTTGAGAGATGTAAGACTTGTGGCGTACAGCCGCCCTGATTGGACAGATRCGTCAACACCWMGAAACAACAATGGATTCTAAGACTATTGACGTAAATAAACAGCGACAACAACTCACAGATCAACAAAGACCAGATGTGGTGGGTTGATAGGTAGATAGCTAGMTATTCTCTCAATTTTTTTCTCTCTCTCTCCGTCTCTGTTATTTTCAGCCCCCTCCCTTCCCCTCTCTCTCTCTCTTTTTCCCCCTCGCATAATTTATTTTTCATCCAACCATCCTGTTTCTCTTCAAACCTAAATTCAGCCCAAAACGAGACGACTAGTGCTTCTCCTTTGACTCTGATCTATGGGGGTACGGATGTGTGTGTGTGGGTCTGTTGTCGTGGCTAGAAGAGGGAATGGGATCTAGGGTTCTAGACTTCTAGGGTTCTAGGATTCAAGGAAACGTGCTGCGTACYTCTGCCACAGTCACTGTAAACACTTGTACTCAGACCCTGCACCCTCTTCTATCCTAACCCAAATAAAGAGACTAAACCTGACCTGATTTCACCTCGGATTCTTCATTTAATCATATGTTTCTCTTGTGACGGTGATTGTGTGACAGAGAGGAGATCCAGCAACTCTTAGAGGACAAGTTAATAAGAAAGCTTCTGAACTGTTCAAAGCAAAACCAACGTGTTTCGTGTCTTGGACTTCATCAGGCTTTTAGACAGAACAAATAATGAGCCTTTTATACATTGATTGTGTGATATCATGGGCAGTAATAGCAGTAATAGCAGTGGATGGGGTTCTTCATATAACTACAGTCTAGTTAGAACACAGTGGAGGGGTTCTTCATATAACTACAGTCTAGGTAGAATACAGTGGAGGGTCTTCATATACTACAGTCTAGTTAGAATAACAGTGGAGGGTTTCTTCATATAAACTACAGTCTAGTTAGGAATACAGTGGAGGGGTTTCTTCATATAACTAACAGTCTAGTTAGAATACAGTGGAGGGGACTTCATATAACTACAGTCTAGTTAGAATACAGTGGAGGGTTCTTCATATAACTACAGTCTAGTTAGAATAACAGTCTGGAGGGGTTTCTTCATATAACTACAGTCTAGTTAGAATACAGTGGAGGGGTTCTTCATATAACTACAGTCTAGTTACAATTACAGTGGAGGGGTTCTTCATATAACTACAGTCTAGTTAGAATACAGTGGAGGGTCTCATATAACTACAGTCTATAGAATACAGTGGAGGTTCTCAATGAACTACAGTCTAGTTAGAATACAGTGGAGGGGTTCTTCATATAACTACAGTCTAGTTAGAATACAGTGGAGGGGTTTTCATATAACTACAGTCTAGTTAGAACACAGTGGAGGGGTTCTCATATAAACTACAGTCTAGTTAGAATACATGGAGGGTTTTTTCATACAGCTACAGTCTAGTTAAATACAGGAGTGAGAGGGTATCTTCATATAACTACAGTCTATGTTAGAATACAGTGGAGGGGTTCTCATATAACTACAGTCTAGACTAAATACAGGGAGGGTTCTTCAGTACAGACTACTATTTGGTAGTGAGAACACAGTGGAGGTTCTTCATATAACTACAGTTCTAGAGATACACAGGGAGGGTCTCTTCATATAACTAACAGTCTAGTTAGAATACTGGAGGGTTCTTCATATAACACAGGTCTAGTTAGAATACAGTGGAGGGTTCTTCATATAACTACAGTCTAGTTGAAATACAGTGGAGGGGTTCTTCATATAACTACAGTCTATTAGAATACAGTGGAGGGTTCTGCATACTACAGTTCTAGTTAGAACAGTGCGAGGGTTTATTAAACTACAGTCTAGTTTAGAACACAGTGGAGGGTTTTCATATAACTACAGTCTAGTTAGAATACAGTGGAGGGTTCTTCATATAACTACAGTCTAGTTATAGAATACAGTGGAGGGTTCGCTCATATAACTACAGTCTAGTTAGAATACAGTGGAGGGGTTCTTCATATAACTACAGTCTATTAGAATACAGTGGAGGGTTTCTTCATATAAATACAGTCTAGTTAGAATACAGTGGAGGGGTTCTTTCAATATAACTACAGTCTAGTTAGATACACAGTGAGGGGTTCTTCATATAACTACAGTCTAGTTAGAATACAGTGGAGGGGTTCTTCATATAACTACAGTCTAGTTAGAATACAGTGAGGGGTTCTTCAATAAACTACAGTCTAGTTAGAACACAGTGGAGGGTTCTTCATATAACTACAGTCTAGTTAGAATACAGTGGAGGGGTTCTTCATATAACTACAGTCTAGTAGAATACAGTGGGAGGGTTCTTTCATATAACTACAGTCTAGTTTAGAATACAGGTGAGGGTTCTTCATAACTACAGTCTAGTTAGAATACAGTGGAGGGTTCTTCATATAACTACAGTCTAGTTTAGAATACAAGTGGAGGGGTTCTTCATATAACTACAGTCTAGTTAGAACACAGTGGAGGGGTTCTTCATATAACTACAGGCTAGTTAGAATACAAGTGGAGGGTATTTTCTATAGCTACAGTCTAGTTAGAATACAGTGGAGGGTCTTCATATAACTACAGTCTAGTTAGAATACAGTGGAGGGTTCTTCATATAATACAGTCTAGATAAAATACAGTGGAGAGTTCTTCATATAGCTACAGTCTAGTTAGAACACAGTGGAGGGGTTCTTCATATAACTACAGTCTAGTTAAGAATATACAGTGGAGGGGTTTTTCAGTATATGCTACAGTCTAGTTTAGAATACAGTGGAGGGGTTCTTCATATAACTACAGTCTAGTTAGAATACAGTGGAGGGTTCTCATATACTACAGTCTAGTAGACAATACAGTGGAGGGTTCTCATATAACTACAGTCTAGTTAGAATAACATGGAGGGTGTCTTCATATCTACAGTCTAGTTAGAATACAGTGGAGGGTTCTTCATATAACTACATCTAGTTATTGAATACAGTGGGGGGGTTCCTTATATACACTACAGTCTAGTTAGAATACAGTGGAGGGTTCTTCATATAACTACAGTCTAGTTAGAACACAGTGGAGGGGTTCTTCAATAATAAACTACAGTCTAGTTAGAATACAGTGGAGGGGTTCTTCATATAACTACAGTCTTAGTTTAAATACAGTGGAGGGTTCTTCATATAACTACAGTCTAGTTAAAGATACAGTGGAGGTGTTCTTCATATAACTACAGTCTAGTTAAATACAAGTGGAGGGTTCTTCATATAACTACAGGTCTAGTTAGAATACAGTGGGGTTTCTTCATATAACTACAGTCTAGTTAAACAGTGGAGGGTTCTTCATATAACTACAGTCTAGTTAGAATACAGTGGAGGGGTTCTTCATATAATACCAGTCTAGTTAGAAACAGTGGAGGGTTCTTCATATAAATGCAGTCTAGTTAGAAACAGTGGAGGGTCTTCATATAACTTACAGTCTAGTTAGATACAGTGGAGGGTTCTTCATAAACTAACAGTCTAGTTAGAATACAGTGGAGGGGTTCTTTCATATAACTACAGTCTAGTTAGAAACAGTGGAGGGGTTCTTCATATAACTACAGTCTAGTTAGAACACAGTGGAGGTTATCTTCATATAACTACAGTCTAGTTAGATACAGTGGAGGGGTTCTTCATATAACTACAGTCTAGTTAGAAACAGTGGAGGGTTCTTCATATAACTACAGTCTAGTTAGAATACAGTGGAGGGTCTTTCATAGAACTACAGTCTAGTAGAATACAGTGGAGGGTTCTTCATATAACTACAGTCTAGTTAGAATACAGTGGAGGGTTCTTCATATAACTACAGATCTAGTTAGAAACAGTTGGAGGTTTTCATATAACTACAGTCTAGTTAGAACAAGTGGAGGGTTCTTCATATAATACAGTCTAGTTAGAATACAGTGGAGGGGTTCTTCATATAACTACAGTCTAGTTAAATACAGTGGAGGTTCTCATATAACTACAGTCTAGTTAGAACACAGTGGAGGGGTTCTTCATATAACTACAGTCTAGTTGAATACAGTGGAGGGTTCTTTCATATAACTACAGTCTAGTTAGAATACAGTGGAGGGGTTTTTCATATAGCTACAGTCTAGGTGAAACAGTGGAGGGTTCTTCAATAACTACAGTCTAGTTAGAATACAGTGGAGGGGTTCTTCATATAACTACAGTCTAGTTAGAATACAGTGGAGGGGTTCTTCAATAACACAGTTAGTTAGAATACAGTGAGTTCTTCAATATAACTACAGTCTAGTTAGAACACAGTGGAGGGGTTCTTCTATATACTACAGTCTAGTTAGAATACAGTGAGGGTTTCTTCATATAACTACAGTCTAGTTGAATACAGTGGAGGGTTCTTCATATAACTACAGTTCTAGTTAGATACAGTGGAGGGGTTTTCATATAGCTACAGTCTAGTTAGAATCAGTGGAGGGTTCTTCATATAACTACAGTCTAGTTAGAATACAGTGGAGGGGTTCTTCATATAACTACAGTCTAGTGTAGAAACAGTGGAGGGGTTCTTCAATAACTACAGTCTAGTTAGAATACAGTGGAGGGTTCGTTCATATAAACTACAGTCTAGTTAGATACACAGTGGAGGGGTTCTTCACTATAACTACAGTCTAGTTAGAATACAGTGGAGGGTTCTTCATATAACTACAGTCTAGTTAGTACACAGTGGAGGGTTCTTCATATAACTACAGTCTAGTTAGAATCAAGTGGGAGGGTTCTTCATAACTACAGTCTAGTTAGATACACAGTTGGAGGGTTCTTCATATAACTACAGTCTAGTTAGAATACAGTGGAGGGGTTTTTCATATAACTACAGTCTAGTTAGAATACAGTGGAGGGTTTTCATATAACTACAGTCTAGTAGAATACAGTGGAGGGTTCTTCATATAACTACAGTCTAGATTAGAACACAGTGGAGGGTTCTTCATAAATACAGTCTAGTTAGAACACAGTGGAGGGGTTCTCATATAACTACAGTCAGGTAGAATACAGTGAGGGGTTCTTCATATAACTACAGTCTAGTTAAATACAGTGGAGGGTTCTTTCAATATAACTACAGTCTAGTTAGAATACAGTGGAGGCTTC
>NW_019951248.1:0-6287 GCF_002910315.2 Salvelinus sp. IW2-2015 | reverse complement strand
GATGTCTGAGTTTAAGTTCATAGAGAAACTCGTTGTCCAAACCTACGATGGCGCAGCTGTAATGGAATGTATCTGCTATTTGTATTTACAGCTAAGTCCCCTCCTGTTCCCTGATTAAGAGGTGATGACTACTCCCTTCCACCTACCATTGTCAACTTTCTCCTGACATGAACTGAAACCACGTCTCATGTGCCCGCTCATCCACTGGCACATTGAATGTTTCCCCTCCAAGCAGTGAGTACCCCTATGAATTTTCTCTCATTGACTCTACATACAGTAATCACATTATTTATTTTTATTTCACCTTTATTTAACCAGGTAGGCCAGTTGAGAACAAGTTCTCATTTACAACTGCGGCCTGGCCAAGATAAAGCAAAGCAGTGCGACAGAAACAACAACACAGAGTTACACATGGAATAAACAAGCACAATAGAAAAAAAAGAAAGTCTATTTACAGTGTGTGCAAATGGCATGAGGAGGTAAGGCAATAAATAGGACATAGTAGCAAAGTAATTACATTTTAGCAGATTAACACTGGAGTGATAGATGAGCAGAAGAGCAGCAAAGTAAATAAAAACAATATGGGGATGAGGTAGGTAGATTGGGTGGGCTATGTACAGCTGCAGCGATCGGTTAGCTGCTCAGATAGCTGATGTTTAAAGTTAGTGAGGGAAATCTAAGTCTCCATTATTACACATCAATGATTTTACTCCTTGCTTGGACTAACTCATTCTTAGCTCTTTTGTCTAACTGTGGGATGTGTTGTCTTATAGTTTTGTCTTCCCAGTCAAATCCATTGCCATACTGGCTGGCAACATTCTTATCCCTTGCTTGCTAGCTAGCCAACTATGCATTTGTTAAGCTGTTTTCTAGAGACATTTGAATACATCCATAACAATGAGCTAATGGTATGCGATTTCACCTGGCATTGAACATGTGCTCTCTCGTCAAGACACTGTTGTTCAGAGGAGCTAGCCAACAACACAGCTAACATAATTACTTCAAACTGAAGCTGGAAAGGCTGCGAACTATCTGCATTTAGTTTTGTTTTACCTGTTTTCTATTGACATTTCTTTGTATATATCCATAAAAAAATATGCCAGTTGATTCATGATTTCAACTGGCTGAGAAAACAAGCCTGCCTGTCGGTCTCGTCCCGACTCGTTCATTACTATGGGACATCTGGAGATCGAATTTCAATATTGAAACAATGTTGCAAATGACGGAGAGACAGACAGCAAGGTTTACAGCTAGGTTTATATCCGCTGTTGAAAACCAAATGCTAGTCTAAAATTCTAGATGCTTTTTAAAGTGGAGATCAAGTTTATAAATTGCCTGGCTGGGCTGATGAGACTGTGGATTGCGCAGTGATATGGAACAGAGTAAATAGGCATTTCAACATCATAGCTTTAGCCAGTGGTAATTTGTGGAATAGACACTGGCTAGAATGCGGTTTTAACCAATCAGCATCCAGAAAAAGACCCACCCGTTGTATAATTAAGCAATAAGGCCCGAGGAGGTGTAGTATATGGCCAATATACCACGGCTAAGGGCTGTTCTTATGCACGACGCAACATGCCTGAACACAGCCCTTAGCCGTGGTATATTGGCCATCTACCACAAACCCAGAGGTGCCTTATTGCTATTATAAACTAGTTACCAACGTAATTAGAGCAGTAAAAATACATTTTTCTTCATACTTATGGTATACGGTCTGATATACCACGGCTGTCTGCCAATCAGCATTCAGGGCTCGAACCACCCAGTTTATAATGATGCATATCCACTCAGACCAAATACACTCTCCTTGTACTTTCCGAAGATCTCTCAAGGGTCGTTGCATGTAATTTCAGCAAGCCATGAAACCCACAATCTCAAATAGTTCTGAAATCATTTCTGTAGTTAGAAACAGATAAGATAAGCATTCCCGCAACATTCCTTTGTTGAAAAATATTTTTTTCTCTGAGAAATGAAGCTAATTGATTGCACCCAAATTGGCCATTTTAATATATAGGATTCATATATTATTCAATAATTATAGTACTAACATCTGATTTGGACCAAACTTTTTTCTAACAATGAGTAAGACATTTTACATTTAGCAGATGCTCTTACAGTAGGGACTGCATACACTTTCATACCTTTTTCCCTGTGGGAATCGAGCCCACAACCCTGGCGATGCAAGTGCCATGCTCTACCAACTGAGCTACACGGGACCACATGAGGAACCCAAAGAAATTGCAAAAATCCACACAAGGAGCTCCCGTACCCCACACCAATCGCACCCAACAATGAGTATATAGTATCAGTTCTCTATGTTTGACAAGTAGTATGGTGCAGCGGCTCGGAGTATTGTTTCTTCATCCTATGTAATGTATGTAATGGTTTTCTTCCCCTGTTCATAGAAATGAATCATTGAAGTTATGTTTATGCCCCATTCTACATCCTCATATTACCATGCAAGTTCTGACCACTACATGGTGCTGTTCCTGTTATTAGGTGATTTTTTTTAAAGAACCCCACCCCATGTTAAAGAGATAGTTCACCCAAATTACAAAAATTACAATTTTGTTTTCTTATCCTGTAAGCAGTCTATGGACGTGTTATGACAGAAACCCACGCTTTGGTTTTGTTTACCTGGCCACTGTTTCAAATGCTAACTTTTTAGCAATTGTGGCACATCCAATGCAAGTCAATTGTACCTAAATAAGCATTTTTGCGCTTCATATCCAAATCATCTATAAGTAACCGAAACCAAGGGGTGCACGTTTTTTTTTTTTTCCTGTATCGCAAGAATACATTTACACCATAGATCCGTATATAATGACGAGATGCTCATGTCTCCACCCTAACAATGGAAGTAGTTGTCCCAAAGGCAGGAAGGCAGGCGACAAGCTTAGGTCCCAAATAAGCCCATAGAAACGCATTGGGCTTACTTTGGACAGATGATTTTGGCGATTGAAAGCTCTCCCTGCCACTCAAACAACAAATATGAGAGATCACTTCTTTGACAAACGGTTTCAACTCGCCATTTTCATTTGAGGTTTGGTCCAACAGAATCAGTCATATTGTGGCGAAATCCTGCACTTAAGTGCGCTGCCACTTTAAGAGCGCATGAGCAGTAGGAAGGAGGAGATAAAAGAGCTCGTTAAGCTCTATTGGGGAGGAGCTATTGATTGGCGCGACAGTTTTGGTTGTGTGTGTTATGCTGCAGAGTTTGTTTGTTTATCTTCAGCGTATGTGGTTGTACAGTGTTTGGAACAATCCTCGGTGTGATCGCTCGACGACGTGGTTGTTCTCATGTGGGACCGCGACGGTTATGGATCAAAGGGATTAGTAGCAACATTGTTGCGAAGCGTTCAACTACAACCCACACCCATCGCCACAGTCAGATCGTACACCTGCCAACCTCAAACAACAGCTAAGACCTCTCTTGTTTCCCTTTCTCTCTTTCTTCCCGCTAGGTCGCAGTGCTTTACGACTGCAAACCCGCACTCTATTTCCAAGACATTGAAAGTTTCATCTGGAGCTTCGGACTAGTGTGCTATATGAACACCACACATCATCACCCTCTGCACTCCTTCCAGGAAGAAAAAATACAAAGCTGTTGCAAAATCCTCTGTGTGATGACTGGTTCAATTTGTTATTGCTATAAAGTTGCCTGTTTATTTGCTCTGGCCATATTGTTATATGAGGTATGTTTGGTGGGGCTTACCAAGAATTGTGGAAGACTGTGATGTGATGTGTGATCTATAGGTGGTAACTTCCTTTTTTCTCTCCGCTGGCTATCTGTCAACAGGCTACACTCTAGGGCAGTCCTCTTCTGTTGATGTGTGTGGGTCTGGTAGTGGTAATCGCTGTTCTACTATTCTTTTCTTTTTTTCTTTCGGCAGGGTAATACCTGCCTGGCGCCCGAACAAAATCTTCTTTACTTTCTCCTAATTATACCGCCGCTACACATAAGACCATGTACAGAAACACATTGAGACGTTTACTGATAAAATAGAGAGAATAAGCCTTCTATACTAACAATAACACGTTAATTTGTGCAATGCTCATGAGAATTACACTCACAGAGCAGAGAACCCACACCACACACAATAATGAACAGTACGAGATTCTGGAAAAATTGCCTTTTGCAGTTGGGTATTTGCTGTTATCTGAGCTAGCACATTGACAATAGACATGGTTTATACACAAGAATTTTATGCTAGCTGGTCTTTCCTAGTCTGTGTTTTTTAATAAAATTGTACAAATAATCTAACACAACCACAATTATTATGAAAGTGAATTGGGTAACCCTTCGTTCTCGAATGGCTGAGGAATGATAGGTAGGTCCACTTCGAAATTTTCAACATCTGACACCTAAAGAGTTGAATCAGGCTCAGCTGTTCAAACCAATTGAGACTGTCTGCCTTGTTAGCTAGCAAAATAGATCCCAGTTTGGCGTGTACACTTCGTGAACAGATAAAGATTAGCTGGCGCAACGTCAGTCACTAACACGGTAGAGCCTGTGCTTGGAAAGAGAGCCGTCTTTGGTTTGATGCAGACTGTGTTAATTCTTCATATAACATGCTAAATGTAATATATGAATAGTCACTAATGGAGACACGTTATTCCTATACCTTCCCTCCCTCACACATACAACCCACTCGCATTCTGCTCTCACCACTCAACAATTTCTGTTTTAAATGGTTCCCAATACCAACATCACACATCCTCCAGGGGTGGCGGTCCCTGATTACTCTTTATCTCCATCTCTCTTTCAATGTCAAAGACTCTTGTCTATAGTTCTCCTTACGTGCACAAATATGTGGGGCTACGTATTCTCAGATTCGTGAATGGTATTGTTGCTCATGAATCTTACATCTCCTTTGACCGTTTGTACACAGTTTCAGCTGTGCCCTAATTAATGTTTCGTAATAATCGCTCTTGTGCTGCTACCAAATGGATTGTGCTGCTACCACAGTGAATATGTCGTTGCTCACAATGCCGATGTATGCACTAGTTTGCGATGCCTATCGAACGTGTCTGATGTAGTCATACTTAGGTCTCTCTATAATGTAAGTGTGTGGGCTCATATCCTGTGCACTGTATGTGTGTTTGTCCCACTATTATTTATTTTAAATTCCTATCCAGTCCCCACAGGAAGGCCTTTTGCCATCTGGTAAGGCCATCAATTGTAAATAAGCAATTTGTTCTAAACGCTGACTTTGCCTAGTCAAATAAAAGTTTTTTTTTTTTTTAAGCAGATGCGTGATTATTCGCAAAACAACAAGGTTTTTCAAAGACTATTGTGACCGGTATAGAGGATTACTTATGGTCTGGTGACAGTCTTGAGTAGCCTAGGTATAATAATTGACAAGAGACACCCATAGATTCCAAGGGGCATCTCAGTACGGGTATGCTAAATGTAAGCTGTGCCGTGATGAAATCAGTGTTTTGACCTTTAATTGCCGCAAATATGCTTATTTTGAGAAACATTCAAATCGTGATTTTTTTAATGGGCGATTCAACGATATGTTTGGAATTCTAATTTTTTTTAAATGCCATATCACACCAGCCCTCAGAAGCTTAATTCATTGTGACAACCTTCATAAAATACATGAGGGAGAAAACTAAAAAAGAAACAATTGGCAGTGCTCTTGTCTCCTGTAGAGAAAGCGTATGTACTCCAGATCGCAAGTATCACAGGAGACAAGAGCAATGCATGTTTTAGTTTCTCCCCTGTATAGAGGCTGAATTAGGGCTGGGTGATATGGCATAAAAAAATATAAGAATTCCAACATATCGTGAATCGCCCTTAATCACGATTTGAATGTCTCAAATAAGCATGGTTGTAGCAATTAAAGGTCAAATACCTGCAAGTTTCAAACAGTCCGCAATAATGTATAATCAGGGCTTGTGAAAATTATACCTAGGCTAAAAGCCTTCCACAGCCATCAGACCACTCAATGTAACCTGTTGTTTTTTTGCCAATAATCACGCATCTGGCTTAAAAAAAAAACTTTATTTTGACTGGCAGTCAGGTTAGAACAAATTCTTATTCTACAATGATTGCTAACAGATGGAAACACGGTCCTGTGGGGACTGGGATGGATTAAAAAATATATGGACAAAACACACATCATGACGGCAGATCACAACACTACATAAAGAGAGACCTTAAGATGACCCACAGTATTGGCACAACACGTGCACACAGCAATGGTAGCAACCAACAATGGCAGCACACACATGGTAGCAAGCACAAAACATTTACAACATTATGGCACAGACACTGCAAG
>NW_019951247.1:0-6288 GCF_002910315.2 Salvelinus sp. IW2-2015 | reverse complement strand
AGACCACATTCTCACTGCTGTTCACAAAGTCCATCACCGTCTTAGTGGAGTGACTGGGAGAGAGGAGACGGTAAAATTACACGGAGGTACATAGACACAATCAATGCCTTCAGTGCCTTCAGAAAGTATTCATACCCCTTTATATTCCACATTTTGTTGGGTTACAGCCTGAATTCAAAATTGATCAAATATATTTTTTCCCCTCACCCATCTAGACACAATATCCTATATAGACAAACGGAAAAAATGTTTTTAGAAATGTTTCCTAATTTATTGAAAATTAAATACAGAAATATCTAATTGACATAAGTATTCACACTCCCTTGTCAACACTTTATAGAAGCACCTTTGGCAGCGATTACAGTTGTGAGTGTTTCTGGGTAAAGAGCTTTGCACACCTGGATTGTACAACATTTGACCATTATTCTTTTCAAAATTATTCAAGCTCTGTCAAGTTGGTTGTTGATCATTGCTAGACAACCATTTTCAGGTCTTACCATAGATTTTCAAGCAGATTTAAGTTAAAACTGTAACTAGGCCACTCCGAAACATTCAATGTCATCTTGGTAAACAACTCCAGTGTATATTTGGCCTTGTGTTTTAGGTTGTTGTCCTGCTGAAAGGTGAATTCATCTCCCAGTGTCTGGTGGACAGCAGACTGAACCATGTTTTCCTCTAGGACTTTGCCTGTGCTTAGCTCGTTCTGTTAAGTTTTATCCTGAATCCCCCCCAGGCCTTAACGATTAAAAGCTTGCTCATAACATGATGCAGCCACCACTATGCTTGAAATTCTGTATTTGTATTCAGGAGAAAAAGTGAATTACTTTAGCACATTTTTTGCAGTATTACTATAGTGCCTTGTTGCAAACAGGATGCCTGTTTTGGAATATTTTGTATTCTGTACAGGCTTCCTTCTTTTCACTCTGTCATTTAGGTTAGTATTGTAGAGTAACTACAATGTTGATCCATCCTCGGTTTTCTCCTATCACAGCCATTAAACTCTGGAACGGTTTTAAAGTCACCATTGGACTCATGGACTCTCATTCACTGCTTGACTGAGGGGTCTCACAGATAATTGTATGTCTGGAGTACATAGCGCAGGTAGTCAAAAAATCATGTTAAACACTATTATTGCACACAGAGTGAGTCCACGCAACTTATTATGTGACTTACTAAGCACATTTTTTCTCCCGGTCGTATTTAGGCTTGCCATAACAAAGGGGTTGAACACCCACTGACTGACTCGAGACGTTTCAGCTTTTCATTATTTATTCATTTGTTTAAAAAAAATCCAGTTTGACATTATGGGATACTGTGTGTAGGCTAGTGACACAAAATCTCAATTTTAAATTCAGGCTGTAACTCATCAGAATGTGGAAAAAGTCAAGGGGTGTGAATACTTTCTGAAGGCACTGTAGCTATTCAGGTTTTTTTTCAACCCTTATTTTACAAGGTAAGTTGACTGAGAGCACATTCTCATTTACAGCAACGACCTGGAGATCACAATGTTTGCATGACAGACTGTATTTTTTGTTGTAAGTTAGTGAGTTGGAAAGTCACCTGTCCTTCAACCATTCTAGTGTTAGAAATCAGATCAAAATGCTACGCAATTCTCCATGTATTTCAACCAATTCCCCTCCTTTACCTCCTCCACATCTGCACGTCAGTCTCGATGGAGAAGAGCAGGTCTGTGAGCAGGCGCTGGTGCATGTGAGACCAACGGAACTCTGGAATACGGAACATGGTGGAGCGAGCGGAGGAGCTGCTCTCGCTGGCCTGGCCTCCTGAGGCACCGGCTGCAGCCGRGTCGCCCTGAGGAACTTCCTGTGGTACAGCACTCAGGACGGTTAGCAGCAGCATTTGCATTAGCCATATATATAAACAGGATTAGCTTAAACCAAGGAGTAGCTTTGGCTTCAGCATTAGCCATATAAATATAAACAGGATTAGCTTCAGCCATACCCACATACATACTGTACATTATAAAGCACTTATCGTGAAAGACACAATATACATGTAAATACATGTTAAGACCAGTAAATAGATGAAAGCAGTGATGACATACAGGTYTGGAGGTCTCCTTTAGCTCCAGTCTCTCTGTGTCTGAGGCCACACTGGACACATCCAGCCTGGCAATGTGGATCTCTTTGGTCTTGGTGGCAGAGCCAGGGCCCTCTGCTGCACTGTCTTTCCCTGCCTCCACAACAGTAGAAGTGGCTACCTTCGGAGAGGTATCAGTCCTGGTGCTGGGGGCCTCTGTGGCCCCTGAGGCCTGTGGGGCTTCTGGCTGGACCGCCTTGGTGCTGGGGGCCTCTGCTGGTGCTACAGCCTGTGYGGTGTCAGATTTAGAGACAGTGGCCCCTACTGCTGCTGTTGGTGGTAGTATGGCCTCCAGGGCTGTAGGGGGCGATGTTGTGGACTCTAAAGGCTGCTGTGCTGGCTCTGTGCTGGTGCGGTCGGTGCCTGGTGCAGACGGGTCCAGGTCAATCTCCTCCATTTTAGGGGGTTGTGTCTGACTCTCCTCAGGTACAGAAGCAGGTGGTGTCTCTTGACTTTCCACTGCTGACTTTGTGACCTCGGCAACACTCTCCTCTTCCTTCTTCTTTTCAGTTTTAACCTCCTCTGTCTTCACCTCCTCTGTCTTCACCTCTCTCTTTGCCGCCTTTTCATTCCTCCTCTTCCACCAGCGGCGGAGACAAAAGAGGATTCCTCCAGTGCGTTGTTGTCGGTGGAGCGGGGTCGGACCTGGTCACTGACTGGACTGCGACAGAGTGCCCCGACTTGCTGGAACCCCCTCTCTCTACGCTGCCCTTCTGGCAGGCTAGATGGCAAGCAGAGACCTGTTCCTTCCGGTTGCTTTGCCAGTTGCCGGTTCCTTGGGTTCCCTTCAGGGAATCGTTCGAACATGAAGAACGTCGGCGGCTTTGGACTGTTGCGTTTCGTGACCCCTTAAACTCTCCATCCGTTTGAGGTCATTACTACGTTGTCGTATCAGATGTTTTTCAATCGGTCGCTGTGTTTTCCGATTTTAGCACACCTTCGACGATACAAATACAGTTTCTGGACGTGGTCGCTGGTCGTCTGTTTCGCTGTGTAGATGCTGGCTGCAGCATCATAGTCTTGTCTGTGCGGTCTCAGTCTTCAGTCAGGGGCCGTTCAACGGTCTTATGCTTGACTTATATGCCTCAGTAAGTTTAGCTTCAGTCTTCCCGTGTCTGTAGCTTCAGCTCTGTCACCAGCACCTCCGCTCTGATCCTCAGAGATCTGATTTCTGGACCTGCTGTAGTTCCTCATTATCCGCTTCTTCAGCTCTGGCCAGCATGTTGGACACCGCTTATGGGCAATGGTGCTTGACCCCTCGACTTCTATGCTCCTTCTGCCTCTCTGGAGGGCTGGGGGTGGAGGCAGATCGCTGTTGAGGTTGCTGAGGGAGGGGTAGTGTTGGGGGACTCCTGGATTCTGGGGGACCCCCTCTGGTCAATGGTTGAGCTCGATCACGGTGGAGGGGCAGTCCCTCCTCCCCCTACCCTGTTGGTCCCGGAGCTGCCCGAATCTCGACGGTCTCGGCTGGCCCCGGGAAATGGTCCGATACCAACCGCATCGCCCTCGGAGCCCCAGTCTCTGGTACTGACGGAACATACGAGGCGCAGGTTCTCCTTGGCTGCTCAAAGGTCACCTGCAACATAAACAGCTAAACAAGGCCAAAGCGTTAGTTCGTTTGGACAGGCGCTATGTTGGGGCCATACAACAAACCTTTAGACCAGATGTTAGCCACATAGATTTTTTTTTGACATTTGAGCATAAGCAGACGCTCTTATCCAAAGTGGACTGTACAGGAAGCAATGTTGGGTTTTATAGTTGCCTTGCTCAAGGGCACATCGTTATAGAGTTTTTCACTTTACGTCGGCTCGGGGGGTCGAACCACGTGGACCTTTCGGTTACTGGCCCAACGCTCTTAAACCACTGGCTACCGTGCCGCACCAATGACTGAGGGTCCAGTGACGATGGCCAGAGCTTTTCTCCCATCTGGGAGTCTAGAGAGAACAATTATTCTCTGTGGCAGGTTGAGAGAAGAGACCATCACCCTGCCATGTTAGCAGGTCATAGATTAGTTAGGGTAGATATTGTAAAGTGTGTGTCGCCATGTGAACAGCGTCCGTTGTCGTCATCGGCAAATCATCACGTCTCCTAATTTAAGGCCCTGCCTTTAATCACGTTGTGGCTCTGAGGACAGAAAGTCAAAAGGGGAGTAAGAGGCGAGAAAATACATCCAAACAGGACATCTTACGTGCTTTGAACTAAGACATTTGAGGAAGAGAGAGAGAAGAGAGAAGAGAGAAGAGAGAGAGAGAGAGAGAGGAGAGAGAGAGAGGAGAGAGAGAGAGAGAGAGAGAGAGAAAGCCTGACTATTTGTAATTAATTAGCGTTAGTCATTACATGTTCTAAAAATTTAGATGGCTACAAGCTGGTCATTCATCATTCTGGTACTTGGTTGGCTGTAGATTGTTAACTCCATATCTGTGTTTCTCAGAGCTAGAAAAGAAAGAGGCCTTTTCTAAACGCACTGATAGTAACGCCCTTCTCTCTTCCGGTTTAACGATCACAGTCTAGTGACTTAAGCACTTCTACCCTTTTTTTTTCGGTTTAAACGATCAGCAGTCTAGTGACTTGCCTTCTCTCTCGGTTTAACGATCACAGTCTAGTGTAGCTTTACCTTCTCCCCTCCGGTTTAACGATCACGTCTTTAGTGATAGCCTTTCTCTCCCGGTTGTAAACGAGTCACAGTCTAGGTGACTTAGCCTTCTTCTCCCGGTTTAACGATCAAGTCTAGTGACTAGCCTTCTCCCTCCGTTTAACGATCACAGGTCTAGGACTTAGCCTTCTCTCTCCGGTTTAACGATTGCATCAGTCTAGTGACTTGAGTAGCCTTCTCTCTCCGGGTTTTAACGATTCACAGGTCTAGTGACTTACTTCTCTCTCCGGTTTAACGATCACAGTCTAGTGACATTTGCCTTCGCTCTTCCGGTTTAACGATCTACAGTCGTAGTGACTTAGCCTTCTCTCTCCCGTGTTGTTACGATCGACAGTCTAGTGACTTAGCCTTCTTCTCTCCGTTTACGATCCACAGTCTGGTGACTTAGCCTTCTCTCTCCGGTTTTTAACGACACGATCTAGTGAC
This sequence comes from Salvelinus sp. IW2-2015, assembly GCF_002910315.2. Classification (NCBI taxonomy): domain Eukaryota; kingdom Metazoa; phylum Chordata; class Actinopteri; order Salmoniformes; family Salmonidae; genus Salvelinus; species Salvelinus sp. IW2-2015. The sequence goes on along the minus strand of NW_019951247.1, from coordinate 1,109 downwards.
TTAGCCTTTCTCTCCGGTTTAACGATTCCAAGCAGTCTAGTGACTAGCCTTCTCTCTCCGGTTTAACGAGGCACAGTCGAGTGACTTTAGCCTTTCTCTCCGGTTTAACGATCCGTCTAGTGACTTAGCGTCTCTCGCCGGTTAACGATCACAGTCTAGTGACTTTAGCCTTCTCTCTCCGGTTTAACGATCCACAGTCTAGTGACTTAGCTCTTCTCCCTCCGGTTTAACGATCACAGTCTAGTGACTTACCTTCTCTCTCGGGTTAAACGATCACAGTCTAGTGATTAGCTCCTCTCCGGTTTAACGATCACAGTCTAGTGACTTACCTTCTCTCTCCGGTTTAACTATCACAGTCTAGGACTTAGCCTTCTTCTGCTCCGGTTTAACGATACAGTCTAGTGACTTAGCCGTTCTTCCTCCCGCGCCATTGTCTGCCTTCATTTTGACACTTTAGCAATTTTTACGCAATTTAACAGCATGCTGCATTGCCATTCAAAGTAGAAGCAGTATGACCATATGGAAACTACACTGGTGTGGTTAGTCAGTGGAAAAACATTAAATGATGCAGTTGTGGGTTTCTATAAAGATTTGAATTACCATTAGAATGGGAGTACTGTACGCTATTTAAGAACGGTGGTTAGCGTTAGAGCTACGATAAGATGACCGCAGCACTGGGTGGCCAAGGCTTCAGCTTAAAGCCAGTCTGGTCTAATTTAATTCATAGTCCACGTTTTTGGTTAGAGGTATTGAGACATTTTTAGCCTAGGTAGGGAATACAGGTGGCAGGCTATTCTAACCTGACAGCTATTAAGCTGGACGCGCCTGTCTGGTAGCAAATCATACAGCGGCTGCCCAAATCGACCTTAAACAAATTGAATTATAAAAACAAAAATAAAATGACAAACTGAAAAAGAAGCATTGGTGATCAAATTTCAAATAATCCCCTCTAAACACCCCACTGTAAACAAACTGTATTCTAATCCAGGACTCCATTCATATAACGCAATACAACGCAATCACCGGGGCAAACTACCTGCCCTCCAGACACCTACACCACCCGATGTCACAGGAAGGCCGATAAAGATCATCAAGGACAACAACCACCG
>NW_019951246.1:0-6293 GCF_002910315.2 Salvelinus sp. IW2-2015 | reverse complement strand
CAGAAACCTGTGACCCAAAATTGATTTTGCTATGAATGTGCTGTGAGAGTCAGCAGTAGCCAGTCCTGAGTGTGTGACAGAACAAACAGCGTGAGAGTCAGCAGTACCAGTCCTGAGGTGGACAGAACAAACAGCTGTGAGAGTCAGCAGTAGCCAGTCCTGAGGTGTGACAGAAACAAAACAGCTGTGAGAGTCAGCAGTAAGCCAGTCCTGAGGTGTGACAACAAACAGCTGTGAAGTCAGCAGTGACCGTCTGAGGTGTGACAGAACAAACAGCTGTGAGAGTCAGCAGTAGCCAGTCCTGAGGTGTGACAGAACAAACAGCTGTGAGAGTCAGCAGTAGCCAGTCCTGAGGTGTGACAGAACAAACAGCTGTGAGAGTCAGCAGTAGCCGGTCCTGAGGTGTGACAGAACAAACAGCTGTGAGAGTCAGCAGTAGCCAGTCCTGGGTGTGACAGAACAAACAGCTGTGAGAGTCAGCAGTAGCCAGTCCTGAGGTGTGACAAAACAAACACGCTTAGTTGTGGATTGAAAAAGGACTGTGAGAACATGAGGACCTGGAACATGAGGACTGGAGACATGAGGACTGGAGACATGAGGACTGGAGACACCACTATCAGATAATGGATAGGGTCTGATTTTAAAAGTGGTAAGCGATTTATCTTGGGGACTAATCGGTCAAACAACATGATGGTGAAAATCCTGATCATAACCATTTAGCTGATGCTTCTGTGCATACTAACACATTTATATTTCATCTATAGAAAATAACAAAGAAGCGTAAAACATTTTTGGATTGCATTACGTATTTCTACAACTACAATTTACGTAAGAAGATAAGAAAAATAACAAGACTAGGCAACATGAACTAAATGAATGTTTCTCTGCTTCCAGGTTTTAACTGCAGAGACTTTAAAGACATTGCACCTGACCATGAAAAAGGTAGGTAAAACCCATTTATAAAACTATTATCTTTCAGTCTAGTAGTGTAAAGCCCTGATAAATCTATATTGTCCTCTTGACCACAACTTTATATAAGTCCAGTCATCAAAAATATATCAAGACAGGGATTTTATAGGATGATGCCATTTGCAGGTTTTCCCCTTTTCAATCTCTTAACAAAATCGATATGAAGCATCAACAATTTTTCATAATCTACTGTGAAAATAAATAAAGACAGTGTAACGATTGTTCTCCTCCTCGTCTGAGGAGGAGCAGGGATCGGACCAAAACGCAGCTTTTGTGGAATACATAATGAATTTATTTAAACAAGACGAACACGAAGCACACTTGATAAATGACAAAATAACAAAAACGACGTAGACCGACCTGGACATGAGAACTTACATAACACGAAGAACGCACGAACAGGAACAGACTAAACAAACGAAACAGTCCCGTGTGGTACATACACAGACACGGAAGACAATCACCCACAAACAAACGGTGTGAACAGCCTACCTTAATATGGTTCTCAATCAGAGGAAACGTAAAACACCTGCCCCTGATTGAGAACCATATCAGGCTAATTAACAATGAACCTAAACATAGAAACACATAACATAGAATGCCCACCCAGCTCACGTCCTGACCATACTAAACAAAGACAAAATAAAGGAAAATAAGGTCAGGAACGTGACAGACAGTCATATCTGCTCCCAATAATTGAATGGGTAAACGCAACACTACCCCACTACCCATTCAGTTATTGGTAGTATATATAGATTTTATTTCATTTTTTTCATAAGTGTACTATTCCTCTGCAACTTTTTTTGGAATGTCCGTCAACTCTTGCCTTTTACTGGAACATAATCTACTGTGACTGCAATCGCGGCTTCCATAGGAAATCCAAAACAACAGTCTAAAAACAAAAGTAAAGCTGTTGTAGTAGTTTTACATTAGAAGCAGCTTTCATCTTATTATCAGTGGCACCTGTCGTCTCTATCCAAGTCCCACCAGAGCAGGCCTACAGAGAGCTCAGGGGTCTCTTCCTGTCTGGGTCTGTGGAGTTGATGTCTCCCTTCCTATAGGTGGGATTATTTAGTAGAGGGAAGTGGATTCTATAGGCGACAGTCGTACTCACTCTGACTGACTCCTCTCTTCCTTCTATTCCCAGGGGTCCTGTGGCTGTGCATCACAGCTGAGTGTCTCTACCTCATCCTGCTGTTCACGGGTGGTGTACTCATGTGGTTAGAGCTGTGTCCTTGCCTCAGCGTCATGAACAAGCTGAAGCTCAACGCCTTTGCTGCCATGTTCACCGCCCTGTCAGGTAACACATCTGTGCCTGGGAATGATGTTCACAGTCATATTTATTTTTTAAAAAGTTCACCATTTGTCAAGTGAACAAGTCATCAAAGAATACTTTCATACAGTCACTCAAAGCTGATCATCAGCCATTGAGGAGTTGATTATCTCCCTGCATCCTTAACTATGAAGTCAGCTTCACAGAGGGGGCACACTAGTGAGTGGACATCCCCTGGCTCTGTTTCTCAATGACCAAAGGCCATGTCAACCTCCATGCCACGCTATCACACTAAGGCTGGCACTGGGCTGGTCAAATTGGATAGAGAGCCTACAGTAGACAGGCTTTGGGAGTCCCAGCTCCACAGTAGAGCAGAGGCCAGCGTGTCTGTGTGTAACACTACCCACCAAGGGGATTACATCATCTAATACCATGCATGCAACCCACTAACCATCCCAGGCAGGCAGAGGCTGGCCAGAGTGACCGTGGTTAGTCCATATCCTAAATGGATTATTTCAATTTTACAGATACGATATTCAGTACACTGCTGAATCTACTCTAAGTTTTCATCTTTTCAAAGACCATTTCCAAAGCTGATAGGAGGGGAATGAAGATGATGTTGAGAAAATGTATGTCAATCAGGAGTCATTTTAATGTAGATTCACTCACTGTATTGTCAATAATAGTTATTGTGTTGCTATCCATCTGTCAAACTGTATTGTGGGGGTAAGTAGGAGGGAATATACACGTTTAAAATGTGGTTTATGCACTATAGAATTTGTGGAATCCCTACAGTTAACTCTCCTTGGGTCTGTGGAACAAATATGAATGTGAATATGAATATGATTTTGTTAGCAGAAAAGCAGAGCAATAATAGTAGCAGGGTGGGATGGGAGCCTTGCTCAGGGAGGTACAGTTGTAGGGAAGCTAGCCTAGCTAAGTGATAACATAGCACGTAGAGCAGTGGTCTATGGTCTGTGTGTCCAATGCCTCTGGGGATTTGCTGGTTTCTGGACTAATCGGATTGGAGATGGGGCAGTGGTTTTGGGCCAAGACAAGGCCTACCCATAGGAGTACCCCCACCCCTCCCCTCCCACATTCCCCTGACCCCTCCTCTTGTTGTTAGGGCATTAATCCCAAGTAAAGCAGCTGTAGACGAGCAGAATGTTGGCAGAGAGATGGCCAAGAGGCAGCAGAGAAAGAGAGAGTAGAGGGAACACTGTGCTGTGGTGGGCTTTGATTCTTCATCATTCTCTCTTCTGTCATTGTTATGAAGGGGAATGGCTGCAACTGTATTAATGTAACCTATCAGCTTCCCCAGTAATACTATAAACTGAATATCCAGTGAATAAAGAAGCATGATCATGGTGAAAATGAATGGACTGATCTCAATGTTGTTCACACTAATACCTGTCCTCGTGCAAGGTTTTTAAAATAAGTGAAAGGTATCCAAACTGATAGCCCTCAATTCATAACGTGTACAATATTGCCACGTGTGGCTACTAATATCAATTGCAGATACAATTGTGTTGCTGTACTTATACCAGTGCTTTTGAAAGGTACAACCATTATACAAAAAATATATAGTCTCATATATTATCTCAGGTTTTCATTCACCAACTTTATTTGCGTTTTGTATTGTGTTGTGTCCCTCGGGATCCAGGCCTTTTGGGGATGGTTGCCCACATGATGTTCACCACGGCCTTTCAGCTGGCTGTGGCTATGGGTCCGGAGGACTGGAGGCCCAAGACCTGGGACTACAGCTGGTCCTACATGTATGTACGGACTAGGTCACTTACCGATACACTAGGTGCTGTACAATAGGAGTTGTCTCTGATTAAACTCTAATACCCAGCTATGTGATACTTGTGCAATTTTAAGCGACGCTAGCATTCTGAGGCCATGTACAGTAGCACAGTCATGATGGAGAGAGCATGCATGCTGAGGTTAATCACACCCTCTGTACTTCTTCTTCCCCCTCCCCAGCTTAGCATGGGGCTCCTTTGCCACCTGCATGGCTTCTGCGGTGACAGCACTGAACAGGTACACCAAGACCATCGTAGAGTTCAAGTACAAGCGGCGGAACATTGAGAAGAACCTGAGGATCAAGCAGAAGCTGCTGGAGATGGACCTGCCAGAGCAGATGTGSGACATGTACCTGACGGCTGTGCCTGCAAGGGGAGAAGGAAATGCTGGGCCTCTGGACCTCCCTGTCAATGGGCACAAACCCTCCACTGGAGCAGCCTATGTAATGGGCCTGGACAGCATGACAGAACCACAGGGAGAGGCCTACTGCTAAGACAGTGGTCACCAACCCTGGGCTTGCAGGGCCCCATTCCAATCCTGTTAGGATGTACCTTCCATCCTCCCTTCATTGAGGTTATGACTGCTCCAACATGATTGGATAGGTTCCAATTCAAAACACAAAGGGGAGGAAGAAAGGATACATTTTCACAGTATCAGAACAGGGCCTACGAGATCTATAAGGCTTTACAGGACCAGGCTTGGTGACCTCTTCATTAAAATGACCATAAATTGGCTCTCATATACAGGATCCCAAACTCACTGGACTATATAGGGCATAATGGATCCCATTGAGAAGATCATTACTAATATTATGGCTAAAGGAACATGGAGCTGACTGAATAAACAACACTTGTCCTCAACCTCCTCCTGTATGTTTCTAGAGCCAAGGCCATGACTATTCTTATCATTACTGTTATTCTGGAGCAGATGGTGAAGCTGTTTTTACAAGCTATGATAGTAGTTTTGTTGCCACATTCGGCATGGGGCTGCAAATATCAGCCAAGTCTAGTTTCCATATGGATGCTTGGTGTACAGATGGCTATTTCCAACACGTACAGTAGGTTACAACATGGTGCTTATGTTTATATGTGCTGTATGTAAGTTTGTGTTTGAGAGAAAGTTGGATCTTAATATTTGCTTCAGAATGTAATGAAGAAAAAGGCAGCARCCATAAACATACACAGGAAATGTATTGAGCACAAACTTTGTCAGAAATMAAGGACAATWCYGACTGTGAATCTGTCTATGATTCTTGGTAATATTGAGGAAATGGGTTTAAATGCCCCTCATAACTAGGGAATATTTAAATGAAAACCAACTGCAAACAACTACAGACTGAATGGATCAATGCAGCTGCCTTGAATTGTCTTGGATTTAAATTAAGGGATGCCATGACGTTTCTTATGGTAATACTTGCTCAATCTGACTACAGAAAAAAATGTGTATGACGATCATGACCACAAATCCAAATTTTTCCAAGTAGTTTACAGTACTTCGACAATACCGTCTAAGCCTCTGTTGGTGAAGGACTGCCATCTAGTGGAGTAAAGGGTAAGTTCACACTAGAGTTCTGAGGACTTGCTTTCCGACCGTGGATGTCGCTGTCACTTTCCTCTGTATGTCCATGGTGTTACACAGTAGGCCTATGGCATTACTCACGTTACTTCTTTCGGTTTAACTGTCACAAAATAAAGTGTGACTGTTTTGATTTGTTTGCCGATACAGGTTGCATGAGGACTTGAGTTACTCCAGATGACATCAGGACCGTCACAAAATACACCAATTCAAGCTTTGTCCTGTATCCTCTTCGTGCAGCCTGTGTTTTGAATGGTAACAATGATACCATCTTTTTTCCACCTCATTGTAGGCTCCCATCCTACCAGCCAAAGTCCTGCCCTGTCATCTGGTAGAAGCGCAGGTTGTGTGGCTGGTAGAACTGACGTAACCTGAGGATGACCTGAGGGTGGATGTCAGCATGTGGCCTGCCCTTGGTTATGCCCAGGCAGTGGGGCTTGCTGCTGCCCTCTGGCTTCTTCAGGCAGGGGAAACCCTTTGTCTTGTTGAAGTAGAAGTGTTTGTCTGTGATGATCCTCTGAAGGCCCAGAAAGTCTTGGACTCTYCCCAGCTCCCCTGCAGGGTCGCTCACCAGCCTCTCCCCATGGACAAAGTGGATCTGCTCCAAGGGGAAGTGGGCCAGCCACCTCTCCAGGTGCAGAGCATACAGGCCAATCCAGATGGGGCTCCA
>NW_019951245.1:0-6300 GCF_002910315.2 Salvelinus sp. IW2-2015 | reverse complement strand
TGCGGGGGTTGAGGCTACGAAGCCATAGGCTTGGCTCTCTCATCCCTTCCAGGCTTCTGGGAGGGAGGGTGGACAATGAGCCTGTCAAAGCGGATGTATGCAATGTCTCCCACGCGCTCTGGCAGCTTTCATGGCTGGGATCAATCCAGGTGTGGAAATCTCTTGGAGCAATCGCTGCCAAAGGTGCTTCTACAAAGGCATGACTTAGGGGTGTGAATACATATGTAAATTAGATTTCTGTATTTCAATACCTTTGCACACATTTCAAAAAAACATATTTTCACATTGTCATCACGGGGTTTTGTGCGTAGATGAGTGAGAGAAAATCTATTTAGTACATTTTGATTTCAGGCTGGAACACTACAACATGTGGAATCAATCAAGCGGTATGAATACCTTTCCGAAGGCACCGTGTGTGTGTTGTGTGTTTTTGTGCGCATGTATTTGTGCGCGTTCACATGTGTATGGGTTTGTTTGACTGCAGACGTGTTTGTGCGAGAGCCATCCGCCTCCTCTTCCTCTCGGGCAGGCCAATGACCAGGAGTGTCCCAACCAACCCAGATTAGAAGGGATCAAGTGAAAGATAACTAGGAACGACTGTCTGGACATTGTTTTTTTTTACTTCACTCATCCCCAAAGCTTCTCTCCGTACAAGTCTAATTCTTTCGTTCTGACCCATTTCTGTTTTGTAATTCTATTTATCCTTTATGTAACCAAAAGGGAGTCATTGCCAAGACAGACAGCAACATGCGTTTAGGCCAAGAGTGTCACTGTAAAACACGGCTCAACAGAAAGACATGACTTTTTCTTTACATACAGTGTAGACCAAGTGTGGATTGTATCCAACATCTCACATATTGTCCCTTTGTGCCCTACAGAGGACTGAAGCGACTGTCTGAATTGAAGGTTTAAAACATATCAGAACTATCCTATGAACAAAAGATGTTGAAAAGACATGTTGGTTACGGGAGACTCATTCCTATGAGCAAAAGATGTTGTCTTTTCAACGTCTTGTGCTCGCTGGAGTCACTTAGATCTGACTGTCGTACCACCAACTCTGTACCACTGACTGTTATACAAATGTGTGAGAATTTATGTTGAGGGTTCATGCATGTGTCTACGTCATATGTTGTATGTGTTACGTAGCAGCTCTTTGTCTTCGTCTCCATGCCAAGCAATACGGCTCCAGCTGAACAAGCTCTTATCTACTTATTCAAAGACACCACACAGAAAGTTGCTTCCTGTCCAGAAGAGCATTTGCTACCCCCTCCTACCCTCTGAGTACACCCTCAATGCCGCCTTTGTGCTCATACCCTCCACCCCTCACACCCATGCCGTCACAGAGCACATTTTTACGCTATTCCGTGATGAGGGTGGCAGACTATTCTTTTTTTTTGTACAATTTGATTTAAAAAAATGTAAAAACAATACAAAACATACACATACAAACAACATCACACCTGCCCAGACCCACATGCTCCCACCCCCATCTCCAGCGCCCGCATCACTTTCCGCACCATTTTGTTTCTCTCCGTCGCCTCACGCACTTTCAACATTTCGATAAGAAAGCGTTTGACCTTTCCATTGTGTTAACAACAGAGCATTGGTTGATTTTCAGTTTGTAAGTATACTTTTTTCAAGATGATTGATGAGAAAAGTATCATCTAACCCATCAGGTGTCTTACAGCACCCCCATATGCCATGTTTTGAAATATGCAGACAGACGGGTTAAGTGTACATTTACATTGTAATACTTCTGACTGCCAACTTTATAACTCTGCCCATAACTTTTGGAATGTATAACATTCCCAGAAGGCGTGGATTATTGAGTCGTTGTTAGTGTTACACATAAGACATGACTCTGCCTCTGTAGAATTTGTGAATTTTGTCTCTTATAAAATAAATTATTGATTTTTTTATGCTGGATTAAGTGTAAATTAACTGCAATTGGTTAGTTATGTTCCAATATTGCCTCCATCTTGTGCCAATATCAGTTCTTTTTAAGTCTTGGTTCCAATAGTTTAAATATATTATTTAAGAGATTGCCAGTTAAGCTATCTGCAAGGTTTTGTTTAGCTTACCTATCAAATGAGTATCCTTTTCTGGCTCAAATAGGATTCCTTCAAGATTTCTCCGAAATCCAAAAGATTTCAAATCGAAATTTCGTGAAATAAAATTTTTAAGTTGTATATATTTTAAAATATCTACATTGGTCAATCGAATAACGCTTTTTAATGCTGTCATGGAAATACATGTATTTCCTATTACCAAGTAATTTACGGTTTCTATGCCTTTAGTTTGTCATGTGGACCAATTATTTGGTGAATTCTGAAATGCTAATAAGGATTTTTCCATAGGGTTGTGTTTTTAGGGAGTGATATTTGTTCATGTAGAATACATTTCATTTTTTTCTATGTTATTATAGTGTTTTCAACTATGAAGTTGTTTATGTTCTTAGCTTTATCCTTTGAAAATAGACACATGAAAAGATTCTGGGGATGAGCATGCACATCTTCTATGTACCCATTGTTCCTCTTCGGTGCATTTACAGTGCATTTGGAAACTATTCAGAGACCTTCCTTTTCTCCACATTTTGTTATGTTACAGTCTTATTCGAAAATGGATTAAAACCTCCAAAACTCTTCATCACGTTAGAGTGGCCAGACGGAAGCAACTCCTCAGTTATAAGCAAATGAAAGCCAGCTTGGAGTTCGCCAAAAGGCACTTAAAATACTCTCAGACCATGATAAACAATATTTTTTGTGTATTGTATTGTAACGTATGGGTCAGTAATCCGCAGGGGACTCTCCTGATATTGCTTCTTTTAATATTACTGAAATAACAGTTTGACACATGGAACTAGGAAACACAGAATTGAGTGTTGTCATTTGTGTAAATAGGGGTTGCTGCTTTGTCCCAAAATGTTAAATAGAATTCAATGAGAAAGCTGTCCATTCCTGGTGCTTTTCTCTGTTTTAACTGTCTAATATTTATTTTGGGTTATTCTCTGTTTTTAGTGATTATTTATTGTCTGCTTATAATTGCTTCAGGGTTGTTGAGTCTATAAAGGCTGCAGGATCAGTCCCACTATTATTTAATTCTGATTTATATTGATTTTCCTAAACTTTTTAAAATGGTCATTAATTACAATGTTGTTTCTAATTAATGCATCTGTATCTTTATCTTTTAAGATTATAACTGGTTTGTTGTGTATTCGTTTTGTGAGGGCTGCGAGATGTTTACCAGGTTTATTTACCATGAAGTAGTATGCTTTATTTGAGTTCAACCTGTTGGCTCTCTTCAAAAGTAAAACATTAGATTTTCTTTTTTTACCTTGTAAAGATTTTTTTTATGGACTTTTTCTAAGATAGTGAATATTTTTCTTAAATGTTTATTTCTAACTCAAACTTAACTTTTCCCAAGTATGAGATCATTCCCCTAATGGTCAGCTTTTCTCTATCCTCTATGTCTACATTTGTAATGGTAAATGTTTTTATTTTTTCATTAACATATTTAATACATTTCTGGTCTTGAAGATGCACTCTGTTCATTCTCAATATTCTGTTCTCTAAGTGTATTTTCTATTGGTGTAATTAGGCATGATACCAAGAATGATCCGATATCACTATATCATGAATTTTTTTAACCCAATTTTTTGTTGAGTGCACTTTTGGGGGGGGAAATGTAGTCAATTCTTGAATAGCTTTTCTTACTTTTAGATTTAAAACATGTACTACGTCTGTCAATATTATTGAATGTATGATTTTAGATTGCCTGTTAAAATAATAGTTCCTCTCAGAATTCCAGCTATATTAGATCAAATCCAATCTAAAAACACCAGATTTGACCCTGGTGTTGAAATCAATGTGCATTTTTCATCAAGTAAGGTACAATTTAACTTTAGAAAATGGCCTTCTTGATCCGTGTGCTGGGATATAAGGGAAAATGTGTATTCTTATTTATCATGATGCCTACACCTCTGCTGGTGTTACAGTAGGTGTCAGCATAGGCCTCTCCAACCCAGCTTCGCTTTAAATATGACATTTCTCTTTTTTTATGTAACTTTTGCAGGAAGATCACATCTGCTGACAATCTGTTTAAGTGTTCAAGAACCATATGCTTTTTTCCCCCTCAAGAAGCCCATGCACGTTTCTAGTAATACGTTGGATTTTGTTGGTCTGTACTTGTATAGAGTCAACGTTAACCTTGTCTGTTCTGTCTATGATTGAATAACCAGATAAAACATTTTAGCAGACATGTCATGAGGGCGGTGGGCATTCCATGGAATGGGAGAGTCATAGTGTGAATACATAGTTGTTGTATGCATTACATATATAGAGCATACCTTGTAAATTAAATGAACGTATAGTGGCTTGTGGGGTCTACTTGGGGAGAGTGGGTCCACAGAGTGGCTGAAGTGGGATAAATGGAGGCCCCACACACACTTCAGAGAAGTGGTATTATGGTCCGACATCAAGCTTGTTATTGTTGTTATGTAAAAGTATAAAGGTCCAAAATAGCATAACTGGTGTATTTTAACACCATCTGTTTAAAAATGAATTTAGTATTTGTCAATCTAGCAAACCAGGCAACTAAAAGCAACTTTATAAACAATGTTTTAGTTCGTTTCTAGCTTGTTAGCTAGCTAGCTAATGTTAGGTTAGCTTGCTAGCTAGTTCAAATAATGACCATATCATATAGCTGACAGCGTTATAACTTTAGCTAATTTGTATTCATTATTAGAGGAAAATAAACTCACAACAAGATCATTATTTACAAGTTAATGGCAAGTTAAATACTAAATTTAAGCAGGGCAATCTACCGGAGAATTTTAGAACTTGGACACTGTCTCTTTGGCCTAACTTTATATCCTAATTTGACTTTGGTGCAGGGCATGTTGTTTTTCACATTACCGTCTCTGGTAAACACACACTATATGAAAGTGTATTTTTCACATGCACAGGATGCAGAAGGTATAAACGGTATATTGAAATGGTTACTTGCATAGTGAAGTCTTTTGTTTAGACAATGAACCACAATGAACCATAACTGAAAATGACTTTCTTACAGAATTAGAAACTTATAATATCTGAAAATGTAGCTAGCTAGACTCTCTTACCCGAATACATGGATGATCGCTTCTCCCTCTCTGTCACGGATGCCATGGTTGCCCTTAGTTTGAAGATGTAATCCGGAGACAGGTGTTTTATAACAGCCTTCTGTGTGTTCTCTTTTCGACTCCCTCCGCATATTTGCAATCAAATGCCAGAATTTTCTCTATCGCCTTATCTATCATTCTCTGCTTCCACCGGATATTCCACTGATTTCAAAAATCGGTCTTCCAGAAAGTGGAAAGCATCTTTCAAAAAATCCACGTGAGCAGCTCATCTTATAGACAGAAGCCCGCTACATGGCAGACCAATCCGAACTCATCTCTCAGCATGTCCAGCCCATCCATTATCTCAGCCAATCATGGCTAGCGGGAAGGTTCCTGTCTTTTTCCGTGGCTAAAGCAACTAGGCTCGTAATTTAACAATTCTGTATTTACAGATGGTATACAAGTTTTTTTATTTTGATAAAAATAAATGTTTACATTTAAATGCCTCTCCTGTGAAGTAGTGACACGTGAGACACACCTAGTTTCCTGAAAGGAGTCACATATGTCGTCTTTTGTATTGTCTTTTCACTGTCCATGTAGCTTATTGGCATCGGCTACTTCTATTGTTACTTCCTAAAGAAGACAGTTACTTGGGGACAGTAGAGTTTAGATTTAATAGGGGGGAGGGGGAAAGAAGATTTGGCTGTCTATTCTGTGCTCTGCATTGATAAACTCTGTGACCTTTCTGAGGGGGACCTCTTTTGTTAGTCCCTAATCCCCATCCGTACTCTTCTTCTGGCCAGGGTCATTGTAGTCCTGTTCTTTTCCCTTGAACTCGTGGCATTGAGATTAGTGCCCTGCTGTGAGCTGACACAGTGGAAATGAGTGGGGATCCTTTTTGGGATACACACGGACAGAGAAGCACACACAGAAACACAAACACACACACATAGACACGCAAACACACACACACACACAAATACACACACCCCTCCTCTTGCTCTTCGTGAGCATACTTCACCCTTTCATCTATTCCCAGTCCACACATATGGTGGCAATGCTTGCACATACACACATAGTAGTTGCTCTCAGTGGTTTTGTCCTTTTGTTTGCAGCCTTTCGTCACTCCCAACATCACAAAACTCCTATTGTGCTACATTGGCACCACACTCAGCGTGTTGGTGTACCCTAGTGTGTCAAAA
>NW_019951244.1:0-6300 GCF_002910315.2 Salvelinus sp. IW2-2015 | reverse complement strand
TCTCTGTCTCTGTCTCTGTCTCTGTCTCTGTCTCTGTCTCTGTCTCTGTCTCTGTCTCTGTCTCTCTGTCTCTCTGTCTCTGTCTCACTGTCTCTCTGTCTCTGTCTCTCCTAGGTGTTGGACGTCCTCCGGTCTCTTTGTGTGTGTAACGGTGTCGCTGTAAGGTCCAATCAGAACCTCATCACAGAGAATCTATTTCCAGGTCGCGATCTCCTATTGCAGACTAACATCGTCAACTACGTAACCAGGTAATATATAATGTAATATATAACATATATACTGTTAACATATCATTCATAATATAGAATATATACTGTTAAGAAATCATTCATAATATAGAATATATACTGTTAAGAACTCATTCATAATATARAATATATACTGTTAAGAAATCATTCATAATATATAATATATACTGTTAACATATCATTCATAATATAGAATATATACTGTTAACATATCATTCATACCCCTTGACTTATTTCACATTTTGTTGTGTTACAGCCTGGATTCAACATTTATTAAATTCAATTTTTTCTCTCACCCATCTACACTCAATACCCTATAATGACAAACCCAAACCAATCTGCGTCAGAAATAGGAATGACTTCTATATTAGCCCTTGGTAACGCAGACGCTCGTTGGCGCGCGCGAGCAGTGTGGGTGAAATAATTGAATAACATGGATTTCTAAATTTATTTTGCGACGCTCGCGCACGCGACGTGTCCGGTCTGGTTACCCATGGATGAATATATACAATATATACAACTAATATATACATTATACATGGATGAATGCTTCACGGCAGACTGGAACCATTTAACTCTGTTTTGTTTGGTGCTACATCTTCTTTGGTCAGCGTTGTGTCAAGTCACTCTGGTTCACACTGATCGTGTGCAGAAAGTAGCCCATCACTACTTTAATGAAGTGATCTGTCGACAGCGCCTGCTAAATTCAGGGCATCAATGTTGTTGAGAAAAGTAGGACAACTTTTATAGTTTCTATTTGAGATTCTTCAGAGTAGTCACCCCTTTGCCTTGATGGCAGCTTTGCACACTCTTGGCATTCTCTCAACCAGCTTCACCTGGAATGCTTTTCCAACAGTCTTGAAGGTGTTCCCACAATGTCTGAGCACTTGTTAGCTAGGCGTTTCACTTCACTCGCCTGTCGCAACCATCCCCAAAACATTCTCAATGGGCTAGGTGGGTGTTGTGGAGGCAGGGCATTCTGATGCAAGCACCGGCAAATGAGCATTAGTGGGAGAGGCCATATGGTCAGGGAGTGACTAGAATCCAATGTCACTATGACAAGAGTCTCCAATCTCTTGAGATGGGAGAACCTTTCCAGAAGGACATACAATCTCTGAGGCCACTCCCCAATCAGGCCATTTATTGTAGAGTGCCAGATGGACCCACTCCTCAGTAAAACACATAGCCCGCCTTGGAGTGCAACACCTTAAGGCTCTCAGACCATGAGAAGAAGATTCCTGTCAGAGGAAAACAGATGAACTCTGAGGAAACATCACGTCACCATCTGGAGGAAACCTCCCACCATCCTTACAGTGAAGCCATGTGGTGGCAGCGTCATCGTTGGCGATGTTTTTCAGAGGATGAAAGACCTAATCAGGAATTGAGTGAAAGATAAACGGAGCAAGTACAGGAAGACGATCCTAATGCAAAATCTGCTCCAGAGTGTGAAGACCTCTGACTGGGGGAAGGTTCAACCATCCAACAGGACAACGACCTAAGCACACTGCAAGACAGTGCATAGTGCTTCGGGACAAGTCACTGAATGTTCCGACTTACAGTGCAGGATGGCCTTGGGACACGTAACTGAATGCGCTCAATGGCCCAGCCAGATGCCAAGATTTGAGAACCCGATCGTAACAGCTCTGGAGAGGACCTAAAATTAGCTGTGCAGCAACGCCCCATCAAACTACAAGCCTGAGAGGATCTTGCAGACAGAAAATGGGAGAAACTCCCCACTAAATAGTGTGCCAAGCTTGTAGCATCATATCCAAGAAACTCAGATTAATCACTGCCAAAGGTGATTCAAAAATACTGAATTAAAGGTCTGAATACTTAGGAATTAATATTTAATTTTTATTTTAATAACATTGCAAAAATAAAATAAAAATTGTTTTGCGTGTCATTAGTGGGTTATTGTGATAGATTATGAGAATAAAAATAAATAAAAATAATCTATTTTAAATAAGTCTGAAACGTAACAAATGTTGGGAAAAATCAAGAGTCTGAAGCACTGCATAATATACACACGCGTGTACAAACATTAGAACACCGCTCTTTCCATGACAGACTACCAGCTGAATTCAGGTTGAAAGATTTGATCCCTTATTGACGTCATCCTGTTAACTAAAAGGAAGATTTTTAAAGCTTGAGACAATTAACAGGATTGTGTTGTTTCCATTCAGAGCTTGAATGGCAAAGACAAAATATGAAGCCTGAACGGAGGTTCCAGGACGACAGTTTGAGTTCAAGAAGACTGCAACTACGTTTTACACTAAACCATTTTCTGGTATCAAGAATGGTCCACCACCAAAAGGAATCCAGCCAACAGACACACGTGAAAGCACTGGATCAACAATAGCCAAGCCTGTGGAACGCTTTCGACCGTTGTAGATCCATGACCCGACAATAGCTTTCTGACATTAAGAGCACCTTCTAAGATTGAGTGTGCCCCCCCCCCCCCCCTTTTGCCCTCAGAACAGACTCAATTGTCCATGCATGATCTACAACGAGCGAAAAGTTCACAGGAAGGCTCATCATGAAAGAGCAGAATTCATCATGTTCTTGTTCGCTGATTCCCTTTTTGTAATCAAGACTGCCACCACCCAAAAGAACATCCGCCAGCTTGCACCAACTGTGTTGTGAACATTGGAGCGTCAACAATGCATTTGACCCTAAACCGAGGACTACGTACAGAAAGTCTGTCATTCTAAACGGCCTCAACCGAATGAGGAAAATACCCTCCAAATTGAAAGCGACCAGTCTATGCACTTTCATGTCAAAGCCCAAAACACACAACAAAAAGTGTCAGTTCCCAATACTTGAACACACACATAATATATAAACGTACAATTATTCTGTTCTATCCCTTGGTTTCATATCCCTAGTTCTATCCGTTGTGTTCCTAAGCCCGGTTGGCTAGCCCGTTTGGCATCCCTGTTGGTTCTATCCCTGCAATTCCCGTGGTTTTTCATGCCCGGGGCCGTCTGAAAGGGCCAGAGAGGGGGGCGCGCGCAGTTGACGCCAACGAGCGGGTCCTGGGAACCCGTGCGAAGCGCGACGCAGTTATTAAAGAAGTGACTTAATTATGAGACTACGGTGGCCTGTTGCGGACAGCCCACACCCTCTCAACCTGCGTTTTGGCGGGCCCCGACAGAGGAGTCCCCTCAGCCGCGCGGAAGGCGGTGGGGCAACGCGGGGGGGGATGACCTCACCAGACGGCTTTGCGACGGACGGAACCTTTGGTCGGTAGCTGTACGGCCATGGGTGTATGCATTGGTCAACGTGCCGTAGGCCGAGTGGAAACCTGGCGAGGTACTGCACAGACACGGAAACCAGCTAGTCTGTGCTGTTCACCAAACCTGGCACAAGAAAGGGAGAACAGGTTGCATGGCTAACATTGAGGCTGATGAAGAAGAAGATTGACAACACACAGTTTACAGAGGAACCAACCACAGCACATACATAGGAACAACCCAGCACAACAGAGTGAACCAGAACCACGGCACATACGTGTATAAACCAGACCACGAGCACATACAGGAGGAACCCAACCACACACATTACCCAGTAGGAACCACCACAGCAAACAGGTATGAACCAGACCAACACCACATACAGAGGAACCCAAACCCCACACATACAGGAGAACACCACCACACAACAGAGTGAACCAGACCACAGCACATACCATTTAACCAGACACAGCACAGACAGGAATGGAACAGACCCACACAGACCAGAGATAACAGACCACAGCACAGACAGAGGAACCAACCACAGCACAATGTACTAGGTGATGGAACCAGACCACAGCACCATGAACAGAGGAACCAACCACGCACAACAGAAACCAGACCCACAGCACATACAGTAGGAACCAGACAAACAGAACCAGCACAGCATCAGACAGTAGGAACCAACCAACACATACATTGATTTGGAACCAGACCACAGCAACAACAGGTATTGACCAGACCCCACACGACAGGATGGAACCAGACCACACACAGACAGTGTGAATGGAACCAGACCACAGCAACGACCAGGAGGAACAGACCAACAGAACATTACAGGATGTAACCCAGACCCACAAGCACATTGAAGAGAGGAACCAGACCACACACGTTACAGAGGGAAACCAACCACAGCACAGACAGTATGAACCAGACCACAGCACAACAGAGAACCAGACCACAGCACAGACAGGAGAACCAACCACACACATTAACAGATGGGAAACCAGACCCACACACAGAAAGGAGGGAACAACAACAGACAGACAGGAGCACCAGACCACAGGCCACAGACAGGAGACAGCCACAGCACAGACAGAGCGAACCAGACCAGAGCCAGACAGAGTGAACCAACCACAGACAACAGAGGGAACCAGACCACAGCACATTACAGGAATGATAACCAGACCACAGCACAGACAGAGGACCAGACCACAGCAGCGGCAGAATGAAACCAGAACACACACAGACATGAGGAACCAGACCACAAGCACACAGGAGAACCAGGACCACAGCACAACAAGGGAGGAACCAGACCACAGCACAACAGAGAACCAACAACAGAAACCAGACCACAACACAGACCAGTGAGGGAACCAACACAGCACAACATAGAACAAGCACAGCGACAGACAGAAACCAGACCACAACACAGAAGGATGAACCAACTACACACATACATGAGGAACCAACCCAACCAGACAAGGGAATGGGAAACCAGACCACAGCACAACAGTGAGGGAACCAGGACCACAGCACACAAGAACCAGACCACGCAACAGGAGGAACCAGACCACAACAGACAGGAGACCAAACCACAGTCACGACAGGAGAACCAGACCACAGCAACAGACAAGGAACCAACCACAGCACAGACAAGATGAACAACCACACACAGACAGGGAGAACCAACCACAACACGACAAGGAACCGACCACAGGCACAGACAGAGGAACCAGACCACACGACAGACCAGAGAACCAGACACAGCACAGGACGGAAACCAGGACCACAACACAGACAGAGAACCAGACCACAAACATACAGAGAAACCAACCACAGCACAGACAGTGAGGAACCCACCACACACATGAGCAGAGGAACCAACCCACAACACGACCAGAGGAACCATGACCACGACACGAGACAGGAGAAACCAACCACAGACACAAGCAGATGAACCAGACCACAACACAGTACAAGAGGGACCAACCACACACAGACAGTAGGAACCAGACCACAGCCATACAAGCAACCAGACCACAGCACATGAACAGATGAACCAGACACAGGCACAACAGGAGGAACAGACCCACAGCACAACAGAGGAAACAGACAACAAACCAGACCACCAGCAAGTACAAAACCAACCACACACAGACAGAGAAACCAGGACCACAGCACAGACAGAAACCAGACCCCACACAGACGATGAACCAACCACAGCACAGACAGGAGAACCAGACCACACACGACAGAGAACAGACCACACACAGACAGGAGAGACCGACCACAGCAAAGGAGAACCCAGACCACCAGCAACACCAGAGACCAGACAAGAAAGACCAGTTAGACCCAGACACCCAAACCAGAAACAAACACCACCAACCAGAGCAACACCAGACCAGTCCAGGTATATCAACCGAAGTGACCAGCGCGACGTAGGTACATAGAGCACCGCCCGTTACCCCCCATGACCCAGTGAGTAAACCATCAGCAAGAGACCCGACTGGTGAAAGGAGAGCACGAACAGGGAAAAAGGTAACGAAACCGCACCGGAAGGGTAGCCAGTGAGTGATATAGCCAAGACCACATCAGCAATCAACATCAGACAGAGATTGCAGCCATCCACACTACTAATCCAATAGCAGTTTATACTGAGCGAGTTAGGAACCATGCTGTATAGCAAAAACAACAAAGTATATTACAGCGAAGATCCCAACATTCCAAATTTTTACACGTGTTTGATACACATACTCTAAGTTTTTTGCTCCATAAAATACCAAACCTACATGCAAACTGTGAGTTCACAATTCCCT
>NW_019951243.1:0-6303 GCF_002910315.2 Salvelinus sp. IW2-2015 | reverse complement strand
CCCCCTCCCCTGTGAAATGTTGATTTACGTGTATTGTGATAGTGCTTGACTAAAATAGGTGTGGCTACCCATTTTGGATGCGGGTTATATTTAGGTAAAATACTTTTGAGCTAATGTTCATAAGAGGTGTAGAAACTCAAGCAGTTGAGAATTTGAGGTGCCGGTACTCTGGTGAGCTCCTGCCRGACTTAAGCACTGTTATTGTGTTGAAAAGGGGACGCCTACAGCRAAKKYKRTMYAKKWTWAKKKKAWMYAWWRAWTMYAWWAYGYAKRWKKRRRTTRRTRKYSCRTMSKKKKKAAKSSKYMMSRMMTMSCRWAYAAWWAWWWTMSSMWWMYWWWMGYKSMMMWKKKSMWKCKYMWAYGSRWKKYMMMTTTWYYYGGRWWTRKWTWWTWWWAWMYWMCKKRTRSMRKKKWMSSMMMTMYAWRSYAKKYGYKCSGSKYMMYWTTTTTTTTTTTTCTTCCTCAACTAAGAAGCTTGTGGCGAGGGGGGCTCGAACCCATGGTTAAAGTGTACTATCAAGTGGAAGTTAACTTTAGCAGAGTGTGCCATTGAGAAGCAATGATGACGGCGCAAGTCCACATGACTCTTATTTTTGTACGATAAACGTACACTTTTTTTAATTTATTTTTTTACATGAAAGCACATGGAAGTGTGTGATACTGATAAACAAAACGTGGGTTTTTGTCATATATGCCAAAATCTGAAAATGTTGTCTGAGGTTAGTAGTAACTAGTAGCCTAGTCAGCGCTGCATCAGTGCAATATTGGCACATACCATTTTGTTAACAGACACACATAACAAGTAAACCTTGAATTTGTCAATTGAAAATATCCCTGTAGTGGCCAGGGTTGATGTATTTTAAGAAATGCCAATGGTTGGTGGATATAAAGTCTAAGATCTTTCATGTGCGGATGAACAAACAACCCCCGTATCACACACTCACAAACTGTAAATATAGGGGTGCACATTGTACTATCAATCGGTGAAAGAGCGCTTCAAATATCACGTTCAATTGTACGTGAATCACAGCCAAGTTGGTTCCTGTTCCAATCACGTCTTTGGTCCCGTTCGTTTGGGTCATAACAAAAACGCCGTAATGATTGGGTGACAGTAGAGCCTCCCACAATGCAGTTGATGGCTGCAGGATGAAGTTGGTGAAGAGCAACTGCAGAAATGTGCCGTCGACTGCAGTCGAAACGGCATGACCTTGCATGACGGCAGCCGTCACGCAAGGCGCACGTGGGACAATTTGTATCCCCATATTGCGTGTGATCCGCTTGAACGTGCCGTAACACAGGGTGAAGAAGACATTGGCGGAGCCTCATTTTCATGCTTTGTTGCACGTTGCTTTTTGGAATAGTTTGTTTTAGTATCTATGTTTCTACATGTGCACTGATTTGATTCATTTATCTTATACTGCACAAAGATATATATTACATTGTCCTAAACGAATCCAATCTGTAAGTGGTTGGAGTTATTTCACCTGTTATTGAGATGGTGGTTCCAGTTTAGATTAGTTTCATTTATCAATCTAAACCATCGTCCCTACCTTGACAATCATTCTATCTGGATAGTGTTCAGAGATGGATGGGAGAGGTTGCGGGGAGCTGAAGGGTGGGGAAAAAAACAACAAGATAACTGATGTAAAATGTGTATAGTATGGAAGTAGAAGCCAGACATGCTGACTAGACCGGGCGTGCGCGTGCGTCCGTGCGTGCCATCGCGCGCATGTTGATTTTGCACATCCACACCAGACACGATCCAGGTTGAAATATCAAAACAAACTCTGAGCAAACCATATTCATTTGGGGACAGGTCGAAACATTCATGGACATTTAGCTAGCTACAGTAGCTTGCTGTTGAAAGCTAATTTGTCCTGGGATATTATTTGATTTATTTAACCTTTATTTAACCAGGTAGGCTAGTTGAGAACAAGTTCTCATTTACAACTGCGACCCGGCCAAGATGAAGCAAAGCAGTGCAACACAAACAACAACACAAAGTTACACATGGAATAAACAAACATACAGTCAACAATACAATAGAAAAAAGGCTATATACAATGTGTGCAAATGAGGTAGGATAAGGGAGGTAAGGCAATAAATAGGCCATAGTGGCAAAATAATTACAAATATAGCAATTTAACACTGGAGTGATAGATGTGCAGAAGATGAGTGTGCAAAGGAGCAAAATAAATAACAGTATGGGGATGAGGGAGTTGGATGGGCAATTTACAGATGAGCTATGTACGGGTGCAGTGATCTGTGAGCTGCTCTGACAGCTGGTGCTTAATGCTAGTGAGGGAGATATGAGTCTCCAGCTTTAGTGATTTTTGCAGTTCGTTCCAGCCATTGGCAGCAGAGAACTGGAAGGAAATGTTGCCGAAGGAAGAATTGGCTTTGGGGTGACCAGTGAAATATACCTTCTGGAGCACGTGCTATGGGTGGGTGCTACTATGGTGACCAGTGAGCTGAGATAAGGCGGGACTTTACCTAGCAAAAACTTATAGATGACCTGGAGCCAGTGGGTTTGGCGACGAATATGAAGCGAGGGCCAGCCAACGAGAGCATACAGATCACAGTGGTGTGTAGTATATGGGGCTTTGGTGACAAAACGGATGGCACTGTGATAGACTGCATCCAATTTTCTGAGTAGAGTGTTGGAGGCTATTTTGTAAATGACATCGCTGAAGTCAAGGATCGGTAGGATAGTCAGTTTTACGATGGTATGTTTGGCAGCGTGAGTGAAATATGCTTTGTTGCAAAACAGGAAGCCGATTCTAGATTTCATTTTGGATTGTAGATGCTTAATGTGAATCTGGAATGAGAGTTTACAGTCTAACCAGATACCTAGGTATTTGTAGTTGTCCACATATTCTAGGTCAGAACCGTCCAGAGTAGTGATGCTGGACGGGCAGGCAGGTGTGGGCAGCGATGGGTTGAAGAGCATGCATTTAGTTTTACTTGCATTTAAGAGCAGTTGGAGGCCACAGAAGGAGAGTTGTATGGCATTTAAGCTCGTCTGGAGGTTAGTTAACACAGTGTCCAAAGAAGGGCCAGAAGTATACAGAATGGTGTTGTCTGCGTAGAGGTGGATCAGAGAATCACCAGCAGCAAGAGCGACATCGTTGATGTATACAGAGAAGAGTCGGCCCGAGGATTGAACCCTGTGGCACCCCCATAGAGACTGCCAGAGGTCCGGACAACAGGCCCCCCAATTTGACACACTGAACTCTGTCTGAGAAGTAGTTGGTGAACCAGGTGAGGCAGTCATTTGAGAAACCAAGGCTGTTGAGTCTGCCGATTTAAGAATGTGGTGATTGACAGAGTCGAAAGCCTTGGCCAGGTCGATAAATACAGCTGCACAGTACAGTCTTTTATCGATGGCGGTTATGATATCATTTAGGACCTTGAGCGTGGCTGAGGTGCACCCATGACCAGCTCGGAAACCAGATTGCATAGCGGAGAAAGTACGGTGGGATTCGAAATGGTCGGTGATCTGTTTGTTAACTTAGCTTTTGAAAGACCTTAGAAAGGCAGGGTAGGATAGATATAGGTCTGTAGCAGTTCCAGGATACCCGGGCCAGGTCGATTAGAAAGGCCTCCTCGCTTCCTGGTGGAGAGCCAGACGCGATCACCAGGATGGAACACAGGAGCCTCACTGCGGTGGTGATTTGCCTGCTCTTGCTGACGGCGGACGAAGTCTCACATGGGCATCGTTCCATACCTCTTTTGCGCACCTGAAACACTCGTCCACCGCAGGAGTGTCGGTCTGGCTCGGAGTCCACGGAGCCAGGGCCGGCTGATACCCCATAACTCACTGGAAGGGAGTCAGCCCGGTGGAGGAGTGTCGGAATGAATTCTGGCGGTATTCAGCCCAAGGAAGGAATCGGGCCCACTTCGCCTGCATCACTGGCAGTGACTCCTCAGGAACCTCCCCAGCTCCTGGTTCATCCTCTAGGCCGGTACCCGAAAGTGAGGCTGACCATGACCCCCAGCTTCTCCATGAAGGCTCTCCATACACGTGATGTGAATTGGGAGCCACAATCGGAGATGATGTCCTCCAGAAGGCCATAGTACCGGAAGACCTGCTGGAACAGTGCCTCAGAGACCTGGAGAGCGGTAGGTAGACCAGAGAGAGGAATGAAACAGCATGATTTTGAGAATCTGTCCACATCCACCAAAATGGTGGTGAAACCATCAGAGGAGGGGAGATTAGTGACGAAATCAATGGACAGATGAGACCAGGGATGCTGAGGCACGAGAAAGAGAAGGAGTCTTCCTGCTGGAGCGTGCCGGGCAGATTTAGATTGAGTACATACTGAACATGAGTGGACATAGTGCGCAACGTCCTGTGCCAAAGTGGGCCACCAGTATTTCTCAGAAAGGGATTGAGTGGTGTGGGTGATACCTGGGCGTCCAGTGGCGAGGGATGTGTGTGCCCAGGTCAGCAACTGATCTTTGACCCCTGTGGGTGTGTAGATGCACTTACATTTACATTTAAGTCATTTAGCAGACGCTCTTATCCAGAGCGACTTACAAATTGGTGCATTCACCTTATGATATCCAGTGGAACAACCACTTTACAATAGTGCATCTAACTCTTTAAGGGGGGGGGTGGTTAGAAGGATTACTTTATCCTATCCTAGGTATTCCTTYAAGAGGTGGGGTTTCAGGTGTCTCCGGAAGGTGGTGATTGACTCCGCTGACCTGGCGTCGTGAGGGAGTTTGTTCCACCATTGGGGTGCCAGAGCAGCGAACAGTTTTGACTGGGCTGAGCGGGAACTGTACTTCCTCAGAGGTAGGGAGGCGAGCAGGCCAGAGGTGGATGAACGCAGTGCCCTTGTTTGGGTGTAGGGCAGGTGGCTGGAGCGGGTTCCTCCTCCAGAGCCTGGCGGATGTCCACATCTATGTCCCAAAACACGGGGCCAACGATACAGGAGGACCGATTGATGGGCTGACAGACGCTCACAGGGCCCTCCACCGACGTAGAACCACTGGGTGGGGGGAAAGCAGGTCCTTCGACATCCTGGTACCCAGGCGGTAATCCTCCTCTGACCAGGAGATGGTGGGATTATGGAGTTGGCGCCACTGGAGGCCCGATGACTTTGTGCACCGGTACGGAGGTGATGACGAAGGAAAGGTTTTCCTGGGGCTTGGGTCTCACGGTGAGGGTGAATGGAGCTGTGACGTGCATACAGTGGTTGCTCATCTAAAAGTTTTGAGATTATGCTGTGTGATTTAGAGGTAATTTGTGGTTTAGTACGGTACCCTGCGTCACTGCTTCACTGTTCCAGACCAGCGCAAGAGGGAGTTGGAGCACTGATTATGCTTACTGGAAAATACTGTTTCAAAATTAATGGAAGAGGCAAGCAGAAGGGGGAAAAGACAGCATTCAGAGGTCAAGACTGCGCTGCTCTGAGACAAGCATGGGGACTGGTCTTGATAAATCAATGAGATGTTTATTTTTACTGAATCTCCGTTTGGGTATTGGTTAGACTACAATTAGGGTGTGGAAACGGTACAGCGCCATATTTTCCTCGCGGAAACCCAAAGGGTTTCGGTTTTTTCTTGGAATAGCTCAATTTAAAATCAATCCCATATACTATGTTCTTACAAAAAAAGTTTTTAAATTCTCTAGTACAGCCAATATCTCTAGTACAGCCAATACAAAAAGTCAAAGATGCCCTCTGGTGGTCAAACTAGCACTAACTAGCATTAATGGCAACAATGGCTGACAATTAAAAGACATCCCTTAGAATTCTGCGGCAGCCCGCAAGGTGTACTGCAGTCTGACGCAACTTTTACAGGAAGAACCACTGTAATAGTGCCAGATCCCAATGGTCACAGGTATGAGGTGATGTGCAGGGAGGAGGCAAGGGCCTGGTCAATAAAATCCCTCGCCGCACCTGGAATCCACTAGAGCTGTAGAAACAATAGAAGAGGGACAGCCAGCTAGTGAAATCGATACTAAAAAAGGTTTGGTGGAAAGTAATGATGGATTGGGCTGTACCGGACACCGTTGAAGCTGGTGCCCCTCCTGGCCGAAATAGGGACAAGCCCTAACTGTCTCCGACGGCGTCGCTCAGCCGTGGGAAGTGTGTCCAAGGTAAGATTGTCTTGGCACGCCAACTTCGTCTGGACCTCTTCGGGCAATCCTCTTCTGAATCGGATGCAGAGTGCCGGTTCATTCCACCCGCTGGAAGCTGCCACTGTCCGAAAGGTGAGCGCATACTCCGCCGGGGTCATCCTGCTGTAGTTGGAGTAGGCTCTCACCCCCCTCTCTGCCTTCCAGTGGATGAT
>NW_019951242.1:0-6314 GCF_002910315.2 Salvelinus sp. IW2-2015 | reverse complement strand
CGAGAGAGATTTCACAAGAGTGTTTATCTTTACAAATGCTGTATTGGAGCTGTTAACATGTGGTGAAGTCCTAAATATAAAAAAAAGAATAGATTTTGACATTTCGCGCCCTGCACTTGAGCGGATGGGTGTCAAATAAGGGAAGGTGTACACACCTCGGAGCTTCGCACCCTTAGGTGTTTCAAAGGCTTTTATTGAGTTCTGATGCAAGAGAGTCAAATTTCAAATGAAGTGTACTTCTTTTTCACTAAGACCTCGCAACTCTCACCTGGCCATGACTGTCAATTAACCTTCATAGGGGCACAATCCTGGACTGATGAGCCCTCTTGCATAATTCCAATGCTTGGAGTTTGTCAGAATTTGTGGGTATTTTTGTTTGAATCCAAGCCCTGAGGACCTTGGACCGATCCAACCAGTTCTCAAATGGCAGATACAGGGATCTGGGGGGAGTTTCACGCCATGACCCAAAATATTAATGTTTTGTTCCGCATTCATTAGGTTTATCACTTATTCGCCTCCTATGAGCAAGGTGCTTCATCATGCTGGAGAAACGGCACTTGTTCCACCAAACTGTTCCCTGGATGGTTGGAGAAGTTGCTCTCGGAGAGGAGTGTATGGTACATTCTTTTATCATGGCATGTGTTTTTAGGCAACAATTGTGAGTGAGCCCACTCCTTGGGCTTGGAAAAAAGGGAAAAAGCAACCCCACACTGAATGGTCTCAGGGGATGCTTTCTGTTGGCATGACACAGACTGATGGTAGCGCTCACCTTGTTCTTCTCCGGACAAGCTTTTTTTTCGGATGCCCCAAACAATCGGAAAGGGGATTCATCAGAGAAAATTATCTTGACCCCAGTCCTTCAGCAGTCCAATCCGCTGTACCTTTTGCATAATATCAGTTCTGTCCCTGATTGTTTTTCCTGGAAGAGAAGTGGCTTCTTTGCTGCCCTACTTGACACCAGGCCATCCTCCAAAAGTCTTCGCCTCACTGTTGCTGCGATCCTGAGCAAGCTCTATACTGGTGGTGGCCCGATCCCTGCAGCTGACTCAACTTTAGGAGACGGTCCTGGTGCTTGCTGGACTTTCTTGGGCGCCCTGAAGCCTTCTTCACAACAATTGACCGCTCTCCTTGAAGTTCTTGATGATCAACGGATAAATGGGTATGATTTAGGTGCAATCTTACTGGCAGCAATATCCTTGCCTGTGAAGCCTTTTTGTGCAAAGCAATGATGACAGCACGTGTTTCCTTCAGGTAACCATGGTTGACAGGAGGAAGAACATGATTCCAAGCACCACCTCCTTTGAAGCTTCCAGTCCTGTTTATTTGACTCAATCAGCATGACAGAAGTGATCTCCAGCCTTGTCCTCGTCAAACACTACAACCTGTGTTAACGAGAGAACACTGAACATGATGTCAGCTGGTCCTTTCGTGGCAGGGCTGAAAATGCAGTGACATGTTTTTACAGTTTCAATTCAGTTATTTGCATGGCAAAGAGGGGACTATTGCAATAAATTGCAATTCAATTCATGATCACTCTTCATAACATTCCTAGGTGTATATGCAAATTGCCATCATACAAACTGAGGCAGCATGCCTTTGTGAAAAGTAATATTTGTGTCATTCTCACCACTTTTGGCCACACGACTGTAACACACACACACACACACACACACACACACCACACACACCAACACCATCACACACACACAACACACACACACACACACACACATACAACACACACACACACACACCCACACACACCACATAGTCACACACACACAACACACACACAACCAACACCACATCCACACCAACGCACCACACATCCAACACCACATCACACACACTCACAAACATGAATTTTTTCATTGCGTGTAATATTCATGTTAAATTGTAGTTTTCTTCACACACACAGACATGTGTGGCACAGTATGGTGAGAAAGAGAAATGGTATCTTGTGCATCCCTGTTTAGATAACAATGTACAGAATTGACAGTAATTCACCACCATGCCTCCTTCCGCCCACTTATCTTCGTGAGTGTTTTGATTATGTGTTGTGTCATGTATATGACTGTGTGTGCATGTATATGACTTGTGGTACATGTATATGTGTGTGTGGCAATATGACTGTGTGTATATGTATATGATGTGGTGTACATGTATATGACTGTTTTTGTACATTATTGACTGTGTGTACATGTTATGACTGTGTATCATGTAATTGAACTGTGTTGTACATTGTATAATGACTGTGTGGTACATGTATATGACTGTGTGTTACATGTATATGTGTGTGTGGCATGTATATGACTGTGTGTGCATGTATATGATGTGTGTACATGTATATGACTGTGTGTACATGTAATATAACTGTGTGTGCAATGTATATGACTGTGTGTGCATGTATATGACTGTGTGTACATGTATATGACTGTGTGTACCATGTATAATGACTGTGTGGTCATGTATATGACATGTGTGTACATGTATATGACTGTTGTGCACGATGTATCATGTGTAACATGTATAAATGACTGTGTGTACATGTATATTGACTGTGAGTGGAATGGTATCTGTGTGGACTGTATGACTGTGTGTACATGTATATGAACTTTGTAATGAATATGACTGTGTTACTGTATATGGTTGTACATGTATATGACTGTTGTACATGTATAATGAACTGTGTGTGCATGTATATGACTGTGTGTCAATGTACTATGATGTGATGATATGACTGTTGTACATGTATATGACTGTGTGTAAACAGTATAGATGACTGTGTGTACATGTATATGAACTGTGTGTAAATGTATAGACTGTGTGTAATGTATATGTGTAACATGTATATGACTTGTGTGTACATGTATATGACTGTGTGTGCATGTATATGCTGTGTGTACATGTATATGACTGTGTGTGCATGTATATGACTGTGTGTACATGTTTATATGACTGTGTTACATGTATATGACTGTGTGTAGCACTGTTGAATGATGTGTCATGTATATGGCTGTGGTACAGTATGACTGTGTGTGATGTTATGACTGTGTGTACATGTATATGACTGTGTGTAATGTAATGACTGTGTGTACATGTATATGAACTGTGTGTTACATGTATATGACTGTGTGTACATGTATATGACTGTGTGTACATGTATATGACTGTGTGTACATGTATATGACTGTGTGTACATGTATATGACTGTGTGTACATGTATATGACTGTGTGTACAGTATAGATGTGTGGAGTGTGTGACGGTTGCCCAGAAGAGTGATGTGAGAGAAGGACCCTATAACAGAGTATAAAGCCTCTCCATCTAAGTGATCTATCCTGCCTGACGCTATATGGGGACACACAAGAGGCAGATCACTGAAACAATGACAAGGAGAAGGAGAAGGAGAGAGAAATAGAATGACACACACCTCCCCTCCCTCTTCTCCCTCTTCTCCCCTCTTCTCCCCTTTTCTCCCCTCTTCTCCCCTCTCCTCTCCTCTCCTTCCTTCCTCTCTCTCCTCTCCTCTCCTCTCCTCTCCCCTCCCCTCCTCTCCCTCTTCTCCCCTCCCCTCTCCTCTCCTCTCCTCTCTCTCCTTCTCCTCTCCTCTCTCTCCTCCCTCCCCTCCTCTCTCTCCCCTCTTCTCCCCTCTTCTCCCCTCTCCCCCTCTCCTCTCCTCTCCTCTCCTCTCCTCTCCTCCCCTCCTCCTCTCCCCTCTTCTCCCCTCCTCTCCTCTCTCCTCCGTCAATGCCCTCTACCCTCTCACGTTAGGAACAAACCTCAGCGCTGTTTATCGCTGTCACTAAGAATTACCCAGCTCACCCTGGGAGGGACCACTGACACACACACAAAGACATACAGACACACATAGACAGACAGACACACAGACAGACACACAAAGAGTCTGCTATCCCCACTTTTCATGGTTTTGACTAGAAGGGATACCGCTAATATCAAAAGTGACTTTTGGTAGCAGGTTAGGAGAATCAGTGTAAGGTTAGAAAAAGGGTCAGGGTTAGCTAAAATGCTAAAATCCTCCCTAACGCGAATCGAATATGCACATTTTTACATCACTTTGACATTAGCGGCATCCCTTCTAGACATGACCCTTTTCCATCCTGTCATCTTTCTGTCATTCTCAAATTTTTCAGCCCACACTATATCTCTCTCTCCCTCTATCTCTCATGGTGTGTGGGTAACTCCTCTGCTTCCTGTTGATTGGGTTATGATTTGTTTATTTATACAATCTTCTCACTGTCCCCTTCTCTCCCCACCTCCTTCCCTCTCACTCTCCATCCCGGCCTCCCTCCCTCCAGGTAAACATGCTGTCTGTACTCATTAGGCTGAGGAACGAGGGATGAGGGAGGTGAGAGTGGCCGTTAGCAGTATGGGGAATACCAGAGGAGGAGGAGGGGGAGAGGAAAACAGAGGAGAGGAGATAAGTGGCAAGGAGAAGGAAAGTGACGGAAGAGAGAGGAAAACGGAATACCTGTTGGACTGAGAGGAGCAAAGGAGGAGAGGAGGGACTACCTACGAGGCTAGGAGAAGAAAGGAGGGTGAATCTCAGGACCCAAGCTTCATTAACAGAAAGAGAGAGCAGACGTAAATGTCTCTATTGTCTGAAACTCCCCCTCTCCCTTTCTTTAATGTCTACCAGGGGCAGGGGCCACATTTCTCAGGCGGGAACTGATGAGGGAAGCCAGGTGGGGCTAGCGTTTAAAGCGTCGCACTGCCCGCTTCAAACAGTTCCCGGGGAATTATTTTATGAGAAGGGTGAAGGCTGCATGTGCGTGTCAGTGTGTATGAGTGTGTGCGCGCTCGCGTGTGCGTGTTCTGAAAATGAAGGTTGAGGCCTATCATATGAGTGTGTGTATAGAGAATGAAGACTCTCATTACAGAGCTGATGACAAACACACCAATGGGTTACCAGGTGTTTGTCTCTAATAGACAGCCTGTCTCTACCTGGAACAGAAGATACCAGGCCTTCTCTCCACCCCTATCTAAAGAAAACTACATGGGCCTTACAGGGAGGACAGACTGGATGGATACTGTATTATTTATTTAAATGGACTAGATTCTTCCACAGTCCTGTGAAGACCTGTGGAGGAGTAGGTAGTAAGTATAACCATGTCATGACGTTGCTAGTGAGAGGAAAGAGGGATTCGAGATACCACAGAGAGTGGAAGGAACACACGTCCAGAAGAACATGATGTCGGTTGGCCAGAGAGGCTTCAGATGCAGTCATTTAACAAGCTACGTTTCGACTTCGTCTTCATCAGGGTATCATGACCAACACTGCGGGTCACTACTTTATACCGTTTGGAAGGACCCACAGGTGTCTGTAATCATGTCTGGGTGTGGCTTGATGTCAATGGTTGATTTACAGATGTAAATAGAACATAGAAAAAACATAAATGGATAGCACAGGATCAGAGGTATCATTTGGCCACATAAGGCCTTCAAACATTTGCAATAGCAAAATCACAATAATCTGAAGGCCTTCTTGTGATTAAACGCTTAAAATGTGCTAAATGCTCTGCAGCTGTGCATTTGYTTTTRTAATTMAGTAGCTAGTTATCTAGCTGAGTGGTTATCTTCTTGGTAGAAGCAGAGAATCCCCTCCTGAATCAAGAGCCTTGCTGTCTAATGTTGTTGTGTGCAGCAAACTGGGAGTTGCATTTTTAAGTTACTTGTATAACTTTATGAGCTGGGATGTTTGTCCTGCAAATAGTTTGTCAGAGACTGTATAAAAATGCTTGTTAGCATTTAGCTATGCATTCGCTATGGGGTTTTACATTTGTTGGCATTACTAACCTTCGGATTAAAGAGGCTCACTGTGATTTGAAAATAGCCTGCTTGTGTTCAGTGCCGGTATTACAGGATATACCGGGATGGCACAAGGTCAGTATACATGCACACAAACACACACCCCCTTCTGACGGGCCAGACAAATGGAAAAACCCTTCTGGAGCGGACGGCCTGAGACCAGCAAGTTCAAGTGGAAAATCCCCCTCCTTTACCCCTCCTCCTTTCCAACCCCCTCCACTCTCTCCATCTAACGCCCCAGTGCCTCAGAATAAAAATGACAACACATTTCCAGAGGGGACGACACACACACACACACACGCACTTTGGGTACTTCAGAGAGAAGTGTAAGAGGCCGTTATRGACCCGCCTTCATTACTGATTTCACTCATGTTTCAAATCACAAAATAGAGTTTCACACTCCACTACCCAGACCCAAACCCTCCCACTCCCTTCACTCATGTTTCAAATCACAAAATAGAGTTTCACACTCCACTACCCAGACCCA